>NW_006342562.1:0-437 GCF_000327345.1 Myotis davidii
CAGAGAAAGTTTAAATTATGTCAAATATAATAAGGCAAGAAAGAAATGAATACATTTGAAATATAGTTTAAACAAGTGGTCCTAATTATCTTTCAGTGAATTAAAAATAAGTAGAAGATCCCTAACAGCTTACTAATTATAATGAAAGCACTCCAAATCTGGGTGGCACTCCTTTCTGTTTATCTTTCTTAATTATTAACTTCTTTATGAGCAGTTTTAAAAGATTAACTTTTGCAGAATAAGGGCAAAGTTTCCAAGTACAGTCAATTTTTGATCTTTCGGGGCTACCTCTAAAGTTGTGAGACTAGAGGCAGGACTAGCTAGGATGGGCTTCCCCTGCTCCGTGGTGACAGCTGGCAACTCATTATTGGCATCACAGAAGCCATCGCACTTTCTGATTTCCATTCTGGGTCAGAGTCAGAGCCTATCCTGGCTTC
>NW_006342563.1:0-437 GCF_000327345.1 Myotis davidii
CAAAAATATCCATATTATAGACTTTTTTTTTTTAAACAAGAAGGGATCCTACTCTGTTCTTTTCTTCAATTTGCTTTCAGTCCACAGGTCGACACTCATCCAGAGTCATGCTGACTGGGCAGCAGTACTATTTTTAATGAAAAATAGTTACATTTTCAAAAACAAAAGAAAACATTTATACAAATATCTTTAATGTATGGCTTACTAGAATACAGCTGGACTTTCATATCTGTCTCTGCATCCAATCTGTTGTAATACATTGTTTTGGTTAAAGCCTATGGAGAAAAGCTGGCTTCTTACACATGAGCAGTTGGAAACAGAAGCACATTTATTAATATTAGCATTTTCAGATAATTGTGAATATTCTTTACTATTCAAAAAGTGGAAGTTTTTATTTTATTATGTTTTTTAATTAAAAAATGTTTTTATTGATTTCG
>NW_006342564.1:0-437 GCF_000327345.1 Myotis davidii
TTTTTTTTTCTAACAGAATGGCTCACAAGAAAATTAATGCATCCTCTGTAATTTCAAAAGAAAGCAGACTATTAATTAAAACTATTGGAGACATTTGGAGTAAGGAAAATAGAATGGGCTAGATGGATTACTTATGAACCTTAAGATCAGAAGGAAAGACTACTAGTACACCTCTGACAATATGGTGCTCTCCTCCCAAGGGAGGCTGAGATTCCTGGGAATCACACACAGGTGTATGGATGGATGGGCCCAGGGGCTGCACTGTGCAGATGCCACTTCCAGGTTCTGCCCACAGTGACTCCCCTGTGGACCAGGAAGGAAGAAGAATGATTCTAGCTCCTGTGAGGTGGCAAGTCTCAGGAGTTTAAAATGAAGGGAGGGTGTGTTTTGACCTTTTGTCTGATTATAAGGAGAGGTTCTGATTTCTTACTGCACAC
>NW_006342565.1:0-437 GCF_000327345.1 Myotis davidii
TTTGTGCACTGGGCCTCTAGTTTATTATAAAAGTTTGATGAGAAAACTAATAGAAAACACAAGATTTTAGAAACAAAAATAAAGGGTGATTATTTTGAGTAACTTGAACAAAGTTTTAAAATAAGAAAATGAATAATCATATAATATTTGGTTGAGTCTTGTAAAGTTAAGCAATTCCTATCTGAACATTAATGTGAAAGTTTCCTTACTGGAGCATGGAAGACATCTGGCACCACTTATTCATTGTTTCTTTGGTAGTGACATCCTAGAGAGTCAAGGGACTGCTTGTTTTAGATTAGATCAGATTTTTAAACTTCATATACCAGCAGAAGTTCACAGAATTCTGGAATTTATACAGAATTTTTATTGTACCAAGTAGGACCCTTAAAAACAATTACCATTTAAAATCACTTTCATTTCAATAAAGAAAGCATTTT
>NW_006342566.1:0-437 GCF_000327345.1 Myotis davidii
TATTACATATATACTATATACATATAGATACGTACATATATCCTAGAAGCATTGATACTCAAGTAGCAATGAGCCCTCCTCGTAGCTAAATCTTTGTTTCTAAATTCCCTTCCCCACTAACGTGAGGCAGAGTTCTCTGAAGAAATTGCTGTTTGTGATCAAGCATAGGAAAAAACAAGGTAAGCTTAAAAAATCTTACTTTATTCAAGGCATACTCACAGACTGATGGAGACATGTCAAACAGAAATAGGAAATACCCTAAAGGGAATCCCACTGGCTAAACTGGAGACAATCTTAGCCATATTAAATAAAACGCTGTTTATATAGTTATATTTGTTTTGTGAAACTTCCTGGAGGTTTATGCCTATGATTTGTAAATTTTTCTGTAGGTTCGCTATATATTTCAATACAAAGTATATACGTAGTGATGTTTTCTT
>NW_006342567.1:0-437 GCF_000327345.1 Myotis davidii
CAATTTCTTTCATCAATGTCTTATAGTTTTCAGTATACAATTTTTTCACCTCCTTGGTTAAACTCATGATGCTATTCACCTGATTGATGCTATTGTAAATGGGATTGTTCTCAAGGGAGTTCTTAAATGTGATACTTCTATACAAAAAGTATGGAGTATATCTCTTCTCAAAATACATACAGTAATATGCTAATTAATGTTTTTTAGTTATCAAGATATTCTGAATCTTCCTCCTGCTTTTACTATTATGCTAACGTACTAGTATAGTTGGTCCAGGGGCATGCACTAGAGTATATACGGATGAATGCATATATATGTACTATTCTTTCTTACATTTATCATTCTGAGATTCATTCATATTTATTTTTAGCTATAAATTACTATTTGCAACCTATCAAAAATAATTTGAATAATGTTTTTAATCCAGTATGTTAAAA
>NW_006342568.1:0-437 GCF_000327345.1 Myotis davidii
TTTTTTGTATCAAAATTTATATCTTTAGGATTTTGTTATTGTTTTTAATTAGTCTACTAAAAGAAGAGTGCAAGTAAAATTAAAATTATGTGGAGAATGGGAGCTATTATTTTTTTAAAAAATCTAAGGTTGTGGTGGTATTGCTTACAGGTAATTTTTAAGATGTTTTATTCATTGGTGCCATGACCATAATCAATAGTTGAATGAGCATTCATGAAGATGTCTGAAGCTTTAAGCAAATAAAAGCTAATAAATTCTATTAGTTCTGGTAACACATACTACTGATTTTGAATATGGAAATTCAATTTTAAAGTTAAACAATTCTTATGAATTTTTTGACTTTAAGTCAAATGCATGCCTTTTTTGCTTCAGCTTAGTTTTTTCTGTTATCTGTAAATAGCGATAGTGTATCCTCATATCATTCTTATGAACAACCC
>NW_006342569.1:0-437 GCF_000327345.1 Myotis davidii
CCGACCTCACTCTTAAGTGTTTTTCCCACTAGAGCCTTAAAATTCCATTCCAGCGCCATTTGGAAACCTGACTTGCTTACCTGTTTGCCTTGGAAAATGTTCTGTGTTGATGACAGAGCACAGCCACTGGGCTGGCCCTGTGTGATTTGGAGAGGACAGGACAGGAGGCAAAGAACTAGGTGCCTTGGAGCCTTTAGATCAAGAACTGGCAACTCATCACAAATCAAATAAATCAAAAGATTTCTGAGGTATGGGCCTGGGGGTTGTCTGCTTAGATTATGTTCTGGGAATAAGGGGGATTGCAAACTCCACTGAATAGATGACCAACAATGCACAATTACTAATTGTGTTCCTTAGGCTAATTCTTATTTTACCTCTCAGAGCCTCAGTTTCTCTGTCTATCTACTAATAAAGGACAAAGATGCTAATTGACCATA
>NW_006342570.1:0-437 GCF_000327345.1 Myotis davidii
TCTCTCTCATCAATGTTTTTATTTCTCTCTCCCCCTCCCTTTCTCTCTCTATAAAAATCAATAAAAACATAGTTTTAAAAAGACTAGGTTGTGTGGTTCGAACACAATGCATGGCCGTGAAGAATGAAGAAGGGAAAGGCCAGGATGGGTGAGGAATCTAGGACAGTTTCTTGCCTAAGGTGGACCCAGAAAGCTGTAGAGAGAAGCAGGGAAGGAGTGGGATCTGAAGATGTGATATGATATCAATAAGACTGGACCAATAGGGGAGACTAAGGAGACTCATGAGCTTCAAGCAGAGGGTCTGTGTTAAATAGTTGGTGATAGATGATAATAAAGGCCAGTCATTCAAAGACATTACTGCTGAAAGTGCTGAGGCTTTCTAAAGGTTCTCACCCTAACTTACCAATAGGGTAATAGCCCTCTCTTTTCAACAGGAA
>NW_006342571.1:0-437 GCF_000327345.1 Myotis davidii
ATGGCAGAAAGTGGAGAAGCTTGTATTTGAATCGAGAACTCTGGTCACAGAGTACCTGCTTATCCTCTCTGTTTCCTCACTTTAGCCATCTTTGGCCCAACCTCTGGACAGTCATGTCCTGAAGTCAGCTTGTTTCTTTGGGATAACATTTCACTTGCAGTTGCTGGTCCTATTATTCCCGGAAATATAAGCAGAATCGACCCATATGGACACTGGTTTCAGGTTAATACAGGTGTTTGAAGTCAGGATTGCTCTTAGCCCAGACTACATAAAAAATAATACCATTGCCCCATCCTGGGCTGAGCCCTTCGACCCCTGAGCAGCACACCTGCTATCAGGGGACCCACACAGCAGAGCTCAGGTTACTGGAGCTTCTTTCAGTAACTCTGGATTTAGGACTTTTACTCCAATCCTATATAATAAAGAGCTAATATGCA
>NW_006342572.1:0-437 GCF_000327345.1 Myotis davidii
TAGGATATTGGTTGGCACTCAAAGGGTTAACATCTCTGTGACTCAGTTTCCTCACTAGTAAAATGGACATTATAAATAATACCTTCTAAATAGCCTTCAGAGTCTTTATTGATCCATGATATGTTCTCAGTAGTGTTAGTTACTCCTATTATTAAGACCACTGTTGGAATTACTAAGAAGGAAAAAAGTGAAGTTATCATTTAGCTGATAAGAATTTGAGAACCTAGAGGAGTAGTGTAAGGATGAATCCTAGTTACTGATTTTCACCTTGTATATGAAGATTTGGAGGAAAAGATGTTACCCACTGTAAGGGTGGGAAATAAAACACCTTTTCCTTCCACCCTCCTAAGTTCTTCGGCCGGGACCCTGTAAATGAGCCTGTCAGAAGACAGATTAACAAGAGAAAAGGCTACACATATATTTAATATTTGTTTTAT
>NW_006342573.1:0-437 GCF_000327345.1 Myotis davidii
GTGGGTTTTTTTTGTCACTCAGCAAACTGAAATAGCAGCACTGGAAACCAGAGAGAGGATGTAACAATGTAAGCAAGGAGAGAGCTTTAATGTAATGTTTGAGAGAGATATAAATGTCAGCTTGCTATCGCTAGGGTGTATGTGTGCTGTATATAATCCACAGACATATATGTGAATTAGCCCATATACAGAGGTTGGCAAAGAAGAAATGTAATTGTGAGGACAGGCGGCTGAAATAGCCAGTCAGTATCGGGATCTGGTTTCCAGGGATTTGCGTGGAAGGGAAGAAACTGAAGTCTTAGAGGACACAGTGTTAAAGGCATAACATTTGTTTCAATTCTTTGTAATGTTGATGGCACCTCTAATGAAACTGGGTGTTCTGGAGCGTAAGAGTTCTCCGCTTCTCATCACCTATATGCACCCAACACTGTACAGTA
>NW_006342574.1:0-437 GCF_000327345.1 Myotis davidii
CGTTTACCTACAGGATACCAAGGAAAAAATCAGCATGTAAAGCTAGATTTGCCTTCCAGACCTACAGTTGACAGGAAAACAGAAAATAAGCATATAACTCTGTGAATAACATAATTTCAGATAGTAATGCATATGCTATTTACTTGAATTGTGTATTACATTCATAGATTTTACATCATTTCGTATTTTTTGCATGAGATTTTCTATGCACAAACCAAGTATTCTCATTTTGAAGGTTATTATATGTCCCTAGGCAATCTATAAATACTTGCTAAAACATACACACACAATTACAGCAAGCTTTTATTAAATTGTTTTGTAAGGTTATATCCTCAAATGTGAAGTTTTATTTTCCCAAACCTGGTATTTAAAGGTTCATTTGGTTTAGGTGATTGATGGTCACAAAAGAATCACAGAAGCACTAGTTCTCCCCTGTG
>NW_006342575.1:0-437 GCF_000327345.1 Myotis davidii
AAACTATGAAATTGGATCCAAACATAAGATCCAATATCTAACTTAAGAAACATGTAACCTTAAAAATATAGCACGATAGAATGTAAGAATTGCAGTTTTGACTTTGAAGATAAATTTAACTCAAATTACTCCATTAGAAATTCCAATTTTGTTTGTCACATTTTGGATGTTAGTTGAACCCAATGTGCTAATCATTTCACAATGTACATAAATCAAACCATCATCTGTCTGCCTTAAAATTATACAGTGGAGTATGTCAATTACTTTCAACAAAACTGGAAAAAATAAAGAGTGCCTTAAGAAATGGAAAAGAAGTGTGTTAGATGTAGAAGAATGCATACGCCATAACGAAAAGGAAACAAATCAGGATACACACATAATAAATGCATCACCCGAAAACTTTTTAAAAAGGCATTTGTACACCGCCATTCACAAAC
>NW_006342576.1:0-437 GCF_000327345.1 Myotis davidii
CTATCATGAGCAGAGAGAAAGCTCATGTATAGTAGGAGCAAGGTGAGGAACAATGACAAAATGTATATGAACAGTATCTTTTTATGTCAACTCACACATTCTCATTTTAATGCTACCCTTCAAAATCATAGAACAGCAAAGAGTCTTACTCTGTCTCTGATTGCGAATCGGTAGCTACAATAATGCTCTGCCTAGAAACTGGTAAAAATATAGGTGTGACATGCTAAAAGTCAACGCTTTAGAGTTGCTTGTGGGAAGAGAGCCTAAGAAGGTATAAAAAAATAGAAAAATGCAGTTTTAGAAGAGTCTCATCCAACATGCAGGCTATCGAGCCTGTATGGCCAGGGCGATCTTAGGGAAGAGTCTTCCTGAGATAGTGTGAGTGAAAAGGAAGTTGATCTAATTAGCCTCCAAGGTCTAGAACAGTGATGGTGAAC
>NW_006342577.1:0-437 GCF_000327345.1 Myotis davidii
TTTTCAGAGCTAGTTTAGTTGTTAGTCTTTCGAGGAAGCCATCCCTGGTTCCTCACAGCTAAGCTACATTAGATGCTAGCTTCTGGGGTCCAACAGCAACACTGCATCCCCTAAAAAACCCTCATAGTGCTGAATGGACCTGATCTTGCTCACCTGTGGGTGTTTCATATACATTTGTTGCCTTAGCAACTGCATGCGTAAATGAATAAATGGACTACACTCCTGCTATAGAAACAGACTCTCTACCTAGTCTCACCCCACCTAAGATTTATCATTAGTCTTGATTTTCTGAGTGCAAAGCCTATTTAGGCAGGTAGTAACTGCTATGGATAAGGGCTGCAGGTATCAACTTCTCACCAGTAACACAGCCTTATATAGTAACATAGCCTTGTCCCCCAAACACCCTATCCTATATAATAATAGGGTAATATGCAAAT
>NW_006342578.1:0-437 GCF_000327345.1 Myotis davidii
CCTATGGCATTCATCACCAATGAAAATGCTGTCTAGTTTACTTATTTCTCTCAGTCACTGTCTCACCCCATTAGAATGTGAATTCCAGTAAGTGATCATTGCATCTTTGATTGGCTGCTGTGTCCTCAGAACCTACTAGTAAGTCAGTGTCTGGCCCATAGAATGTGCTTAGCGGATGCTTATGGGATAAATTTGTAGAAGGTGCGATGGGAAGGACATCTAAACTGTGAGAAATAATCGCAGGAGGATAGCAGCACCACTTTAGAACTAAGCTAAAATGAGTCTAGTGGAGGGATTAAATTCAGAGATGCTACAAGAATGCCCTACCGGATGGAGCGAGATGTGCATTATTGTAATGAGGTCAAGACATATATAACCAATCCGCTTTCTTTAAATCTAGCTTTGATTATTCAGCGCTAACTGGGAGAAAAAAAAAA
>NW_006342579.1:0-437 GCF_000327345.1 Myotis davidii
TCACCCAGCTTCAGATTGGCTGGGAGGGCAGGGATGAACATTCCACCTGCCTTGCTTCCTTGAAACTCCCACTCACTCACTCAGATTCCTTTCAAAGCCAAGTGGGGGAAGCTGGAGGGACCCAAAGTCAACAGTCAGAATTGGTTGGTGTGTCCACCAGCCAAGGATGCTAATCCTGTCTCTATGAGGTAAAGTTAGGGCTCTATCATTGAGACACATCAATGTCTTCAATGTGGAACAGACTTGGAAACCAGAGCTGCCATTTGGGACCTTTTTCTGTGCTCTGGGTCTGTGATCTCAAAGGCCAGGAGATGGAATTTTCTTTCTGTCCTTCAGCCCCAGTCATTTCTAAAATTTTAACATTAGATTTTTAAATATTAGTTGGCATCTTCAAGTCTTCTCTCGACCAATAGTTCCTATATTCATCTGGGTGGGAA
>NW_006342580.1:0-437 GCF_000327345.1 Myotis davidii
TTAACCAGAGTTATATCCTCTTGTTGTATTGATTTTTTAGTATTATGAAGTGTCTCTCTTTCTCTCCCTTTACTTCCTGTCTCTGAAGTAAATAAAAACATATGAATATATAAAAATATACATACTATAGATACTGATCATGCCCATCCCAGCCTCCTTTTGTACCTGTTCTCCATTCTAGGTCCTGTTAAACAGAGCTAATTGAAAATTATCTGTACATACCAGTGTTTTTCAAAGCATAGTTAATGGACTTTAAATGACCTATGAAATAAATTTAGTAGCAAAGGATACATATACTACCATTACCATTAATGATATTTTCAAAATAGAATAAATGATAGAGTAAATCACAGTAACTGTAATTATGGCTTCATGACACTTTTGCTTCATGTTTTGTGTACATTCATTTCATCATCCTATCTAATAAAAGAGAAACA
>NW_006342581.1:0-437 GCF_000327345.1 Myotis davidii
GGCCTCTAGTTTCATTCATAATAAGTAACTTCTGTCTCTTTCCCCTCTGATTTTCCCTCCTTTTACTTCCCTTTGTTAAAGTGGTAGTGGGCACTTTTGAAATCCAGGTAAAAGGATGTAAGATTGTGGTAGTTGGGAACACATTTACCTTTGGTTTAGTCAGATGTTTTCATGTGGTTTGCCATCACTTTCATAAAGTTAAGCTATTGCTTGTCCAGGGAGTGGCAAAGCTAGAATTCAAATCTAGAGTTGTCTAATTCTAATGCTAACATATCATATTATCTCCTGCTCATTATATCCTGTGGGATCCATCAGTTCTTTGGTTCCTTAATTTAAATATGCAACTCTATGCTCAGCTACTTGGCAACATTTGGCACTTCTTCCCACCTCCCAACCTGGTGCCACTACACTTTTTTTTTTTAATAACTTTTTTTTTT
>NW_006342582.1:0-437 GCF_000327345.1 Myotis davidii
AAAACTGGTAAATCAGGTAACAGAAGTGTGAATTGGTACTCTGATGTTTTTAATCATCAGGTTACTGTGCAGAGGTTACTTATTAAATAAATGAATAATAAAATATCATAGTTACAACAAAGGAAGAGGACTTGCAAGGCACATACTGAAGAGAATGTCTTGGAGGAGATACTTATTATGCTTTTTCCAACCAAACTAGAACTGAGTGTGTCCTGGTACATTCACGTGTAACTGACTTCAGCTGGAATCCCCTATACCGCAGCTTTAACACCTCACATATCTTCTTGGAACACGACTATTAGTCAAACATTGAAATGTTACCTGTGGCTTTACAGCGTACACCATGAAAGTGTAAAGACTTCTACAACAGTGACAGGTAAGTAAAGGTGATCCCAAGAGCTCACTCTTTAGCAAAGAGTTTCCTCTTTTAGGTTATA
>NW_006342583.1:0-437 GCF_000327345.1 Myotis davidii
TAGGAGTGGGGATAAAGTGTAAAAATCTTAATATCACATGTTAACACCCACCAGAGAAAAGACACTAAATAACCAACAAAATGACTCAGCCGATTGATATCAGCCAGTTTCAGCCATCAGCCACCCCAATGCTAGCACAAGGGGTGCAAGAATAAAGTGGCCATGGCAGCAGCGATGGAGGCTTCCCATGAGGCCATTAGCATGAACCCCCAAGGTTTATTAGCTACTACCATCAACAAGTGTTCAACCTGACAGTAGCAGAGACCAAGGTGGAACCCCCAAGATAGCACAATTCATCAAGGATACCAACTAGCCACTTGGCGGTAAATTGACACAGTTTGTCCTTTTGATCTTAAAAGAGCCAGTGGTGCATTCTTACACGAATAGACATATGTCCCAGGTTAGAATGTCCTCTTGGATCATGACCCTAGCTGGGC
>NW_006342584.1:0-437 GCF_000327345.1 Myotis davidii
TTTTTAGAATGTTAATTTGAGATACATAACTGAAATATATATCAGTCAGGATAAACTGGGTTAAGATGCAGAATCAACAATTCCAAAATATCATTGGAATTATAAAACATATTTACTTCTTACTCTTGCTTCAAATCCAGCAAGCATCAACAGCAAGCTCTGCCCACTTCTTCACTCAGAGAACCAATATATAGAGGCTGTTTCTATATACAGACTTCCCATAATAGATAGCATGATGGCAAAGGGAATATAGCTACCATACTCTGGCTCTCATGTAAATGACCTAAAATATTCCCTCCTTTTATTTCCATAGGAAAAATATGCATGTGGGTAGCTACATGGAGTAGGAGGGTTCAGTGAAGTACAAGTCTACCATGTAGCAAAGATTGGAGAGTATGCCTGAACATCTCTAAAAATACATCCTATCTAATAAAAGA
>NW_006342585.1:0-437 GCF_000327345.1 Myotis davidii
TGCACTGGGCCTCTAGTATAATATATTAAAGAAATAGTTATAATTTACCTCTTACATCTGAATCTCTCATGTAACAGATGAGACATTTCATTTTAATAGATTCTTTCACTTTCATATGATCATAATATAAACTCCTATTTTGAGTTGAGTTGTGTCCTCACCCCATGTAGAGTCTTAACTGCAGCACCTCAGAATGAGACCTTATTTGGAGAAAGGATCTTTACCAAGGTAAGTTAACACGAGGTCATGAGAGTGAGCCCTAATCCAATGAGACTGGTGTTATCCTGAAAAGAGAAATTGGATACAGAGGCAGATGCAGTGGGAAGAGGATGTAAAAACATAAGCGGGAAAGAAGGTCAACAGTAAACTAAGGAGAGAGGCCTGGAATCAATCCAGCTCTCAGAAGGTACCAGCCCTGTCAACACCTTGATTTTGGA
>NW_006342586.1:0-437 GCF_000327345.1 Myotis davidii
AAAAAAAAAAATACTTTGGATAGAAGATGCAAACTAAATACAACGAATGAACTGAATATGAAAAAGAAATGTATTGCAGTAGTGTCAGAGTCAATTGTGACATTCTAAATGAGCACATCATGGGCAGGGTGAAGAGTTCAAGTTCATATCTAGCCTACACCTATGTTACATTGAGCAGAGGAATGGAAGAATCTCCCATTTTTCAAATACTCCTTCCTTCTCTCTCTTTCCAGCTCTTCCTCTCCAAATGAATTAGAAAATTGCTTATGAATTTAAAAGAAGATATTGCCTCTTCCAGCTTATTAGAGTCTTCTCTGGTTTTAGAAACCCTTTGAGCTGCCCTGCTTGGTTGCAAAACGTAGATATTATAGCTGAAAGCTTGACTGTGACTACTTGAGTGTATATTAGAGAAAACAATGTTATTTAGTTTCTGAAGA
>NW_006342587.1:0-437 GCF_000327345.1 Myotis davidii
GAGAGAGAGAGAGAGTCATCAATGCGAGAGAGACACAGGGATTAGTTGCCTCCTGTATACACTGGGACTAGGGCCAGGAATCCAACCTGCAAACCAAGTACATGCCCCTGACCTAGAATCAATCTTGCAACCTGTCAGTGAGCAGAACAACTCTCTAGCACTGAGCAACACTGGCCCTTTCTGTCTCTTGATGGACATATATATTTTCTGCTCTTGGGAATGTACCTCCAAGTAGAAATGCTGGGTCATGGGTTGAAGTATAATATGCCCTATTTAATATTGCAAGATAGTTTTCTAACATATTCATATCAATATATATTCCCACCAGCAATGTATGAACATCTTATTTGCTCTATATCCTCACCAACACTAGTATTATTGGTTAAAAACAATGTTATTCTATTGCAGTAATGGCAAACCTTTTGAGCTCGGCGTGT
>NW_006342588.1:0-437 GCF_000327345.1 Myotis davidii
ACTAGAGTCACATTATTGGAATTTCTATTAAAACCTGGTGAATTCCCCCAAACAATGATATGCCAAAGTCTTCACATTGCACACTGAAAATAATGAAGCTTTAGTAAACATAACCTTTCACCCATGGGGGTTTTACCATGACAATCAGGATTATTTTGCTTCATCACAGCAACCACAAACAGACACTACCACGTTCCCCAAGGCATGTCTGCATTGCCCTTAGCCAGGTATGATGCAACAGTTAGAATATGTTTTTGCCATAAAGATATAGATCCCAGTCCAGCCTCTACTACTTTCGTACGCTGTCATATTTATCCAGTTCTTTCACATCCCTGAGCTGCTTCGAGCTTTACTTAGCATTCTTATGTTTAAAAAGGGAGAAATAAAACTTACCTCCTCAGTTTGTTCTGGGAATAAAGCGAGATAATATGGATAAA
>NW_006342589.1:0-437 GCF_000327345.1 Myotis davidii
TAGAGAAAATCCTGGTTAAAGATTTCCAACATAATGGAAAGAAATACTTTAAGTTTTCTGTGCCTTTTTACTTACCAAACATTAAGAACAGTGTAATCACTGATCCTGTAAAAGAGTTCATTCTTAGAGTCTCTGATGTCACTGTGTCTTGACTTCTGAGTGTGAGGAAAGTTTAAGGTCAGAGTAAAAGGATGAATGTGAGCTCAGAATTTGAGCAGGAAATGCACATTTGTTAGGAAAATGCACCCTCTTGTGGGCAAGATACTAAACTCATTGGAAAGTTAACCTGTTCTCTCAAAAGTCAGTCTTATATCCTCACCTCTGTTCGTTTGTTTTTTATCACACCTGTCAACTGGCAGATGGACCTTGGGAAATCAAAAAAATACTTTGCATTTTAAAACATTTTTATTTTTTAAGTACAGTTGACATACACTATT
>NW_006342590.1:0-437 GCF_000327345.1 Myotis davidii
TCTATCCACTGAGCCACACCAGCCAGGGCTGTCTCTAGGAATGTAATAGTCTTCCGATTAGGGTTTCCTAGTGAGGTGGCTTTTCTCAGGTAACAGGACGAAGGGAAAATTGTTCCTTAGTAAACGGGGACTCCCCCCCGCCCCTGGGGTTGCTGGTGCTGGGAGCAGGCGTGCCCCACACACTCCCTTCCCCTTCATTCCCTCCGGACCGAATGGCGCAGAGGCCGCGGGGTCCTGGGGTCGACCTGTCCCCCGGAAGGTGAAGGCCACACTTTGGGGAAGTGACAAGTGGATGCCTTGCTCTCCTACTCCATCACGGAGGCCGGAAGTGCACCTGCCTGGACCTACCTGCAAGTGTTCAATGAAGTCACACATCTTAGCCTGGCCGGGTGGCTCAGTGGTTAAGCGTCGGCCTAGGAACCAGGAGGTCAGGGTTC
>NW_006342591.1:0-437 GCF_000327345.1 Myotis davidii
ATATCTGTTCAATAAGAAATCTGCAACATTTTATTGTATTTTTAAAAATCCCATTCATTTATACATCATGTTAAGTGACGTTTAGTAACATCCTATTAACCCAGTAGAATTCTACCATGAAACACTTGTTATACCTCAAGTAACATATCTTTGTTTCTCTACCCACACCCCACCATAAGGTTGTAGTCCCTAAAGTGCAGTCTGCATATCCCTGGATGGAGGTCCCTTTCAAGAAGTTGGTGAAGTCAAAACTATTTTCATAATACTAAGACATTGCGTGCCTTTTCATTATATTGACATTTCCACTGGTGGTATAAAATCAATAATGGGTAAAACTGTTGATGCCTTAGCATAAATCAAGGTAATGGCATCAAACTGTACTAAAGTCATGTGTCTTTTACCACTACTTACCGATGATTTTAACAAGTCAATTTCAG
>NW_006342592.1:0-437 GCF_000327345.1 Myotis davidii
CTGAGCATGGCAGAGGCATAATTTGAGCCTAGATATACTTGGCTCCTGCAGCAAATGAGCCAAAGAATTACTTTGCTCTGAGCCATTGAGTGGACAATATCCTTTGGGAGACCACTGGTTATACTAAACAAAGAGAAATTGGATTCCTCATTAGTCACCAGCACAACTATTTGCTAAAACTTCTTCTCTTTTTTTATGTATACTAATTTCACATGTGATTGATTAAAAGTTCTTTCATGATGGCACATCAGGCAAATAATTTTAGGATAAAGTTAAGATTGCATATTTCTTTCTGCTTATTTACTAAACGTTACATAACATTCAGTAAATATATGTGGGCTTTATTACGGGTTGTTGTTGTTTTGTTTTGTTTTTTGTACTTTTTGCAAAGTGGGTGAGATGTTATAAAATGGTCTCACTTTAATATACACCAAAAA
>NW_006342593.1:0-437 GCF_000327345.1 Myotis davidii
TTTATTTCTTTCCAGTTTGGATGCCTTTTATTTTTTTTTACTTGCCTTATTGAACTGGCTTAGACTTCCAGCCAGATAGTGAATAAATAAGAGGGGACATCATTGTCCTTTTCCTGGTCTTAAGGGAAGAGCTTTGAGTGTTTCTCATTAAAAATGATACTAGCTGTAAGTTTTCCGTAGATACCCTCTTTCAAGTTGAGGAAGTTCATTTCAGGTCCTGCATTGCTAAGAGTTTTTAGCAGATTTGCTTATTTCATTTTGTCTAGTCTTCTTTCTACATTTGTTGAGATGATCATATGATTTTTACTTTTTAGTCTGCTAATGTGGTGAATTACATTGATTGATTTTGGAATGTTCGACCACCTTTGTTTTCCTAAAATGAATCCTATTTGGCCATGTTGTAATATCCATTTTATATATTGTTGGATTTGATTTGC
>NW_006342594.1:0-437 GCF_000327345.1 Myotis davidii
TTTTTTTCAACGATGGCAAGTTTGGGGGCCACTCCTGAAATCCATGCACATTTGTGTCTATATCCAGACTGTCAACACCTGCTTTTCTGGAGGACTGCAACTGTTTATTAGCCTAAGCTTGGGCTGTCAATGATCATTGTTGTTACATTAAGCTTATTTTATTTCAGAAGGAATAAAGACAGATACTGTATTTCCATTACATTTTCACAAAAAAAGTATTACTCTCAATTGTTTGTAAAGTTCACTTAGGCAAAAATTGCACATTTTGAGGCAGTACTGGATAAAATTTGGAGCTTTTTGAGTACTGATATGGGAGATGACTTAGGGCCCTGGAAAGACAGAAGTCTCATATTGAGTGTCTAAATTGTTAAAACTGTGCAGACACCAAGGTTCTAAGCCTTCTTAGAAAACACAGAAACATATACGCGCGCGCGCGC
>NW_006342595.1:0-437 GCF_000327345.1 Myotis davidii
AATGGTACACCAGAAAAGGACTGGCAGTCTACTTCTACCATAGTTAAACTTCACTGTTAATTTTCACAACATGTTCTTTGGAAGCAGGAAGAAGGTGATAAAAGAGGATCAGAACTTTCCATGAAACCAGTATTTGATGCCATATATAAGCATGGCTAATTGGCCTAAAAGCTGGCAAAGACATTCTGTGAAAGGTAAACATTGCAACTGGTTATGAGTAAAACCATCAAGCAACAGGGTCTGGAGCTGTCTTTGAAGCTTATTGTTGGCCTGCACCAGAAGATGTCTGCATTACTTAACTCATTGCTAAAAATGTGTAGCACAGAACTGCACTAGGATTAATTTGTTTACAAGAAGAAATTAAAACTCTGCATTTGGTTTTCACATACAGCAGCTCTGTTGAGTAACATGCATCTGAATTTTAAGTTGCAAAGGTA
>NW_006342596.1:0-437 GCF_000327345.1 Myotis davidii
TTTTTTTCAGAGCACACAGACATTAATGCTGACTTGGCAAACCATGCTCGATCAACTACTGCTCTGTCAAATCTACATTGGGGATTTAAGAGACTAAATGATGGATACTGTGGGGCATGAAGTACTCAAAACTTGGGTCTTATAAAACAAGTGTAAAATGCTTAGTGAAAACCAATTATCACTGGTCGAATGCAGGAGGAAACACAACAGTATTTCACCAGCATGAAATTCAGAAAAAATACATGTCAATTCTCAATTAGACCTCTCTCCTTAGTTTAGTAGTTTAAGGGCAGCTAGGCACTGCATGCTAAAACAAGGGCATTTTTAAACAAGCAGAATAAATAAATAAAATAGGATATTTAACCTGTTCTACTAATTCTCATTGTGTGCTAATGTGTTATGGAAATTATTTGCAATAGTTCAATATATATATATAT
>NW_006342597.1:0-437 GCF_000327345.1 Myotis davidii
GTGTCCTTGTCCCCACGTTACCCTCTACCCCCTACCCCCAGTTATGGCTAATTTTGAAGAATTCTTATATTTTGTAGATTATATACTAAAAATTTTAATAAGTGGAATTTTAAAAGAAAGAAATCATTCTAGAAATAATAGAGAATTCGCACATGTGAGAGATATAATTCATTTCAGGAAAGTTTCATCCCTTCCCACCCCACTCTCTGAAGCTAGAGTTTATTGTGCCATTGAGTAATGGATGAACAGATCCTACTTGGGAGGTGGGGTCTGAGCTACAGGCTGGGAGGAGGCTGGATGGGAAAGCGGTTTCATGTTGTCTTAGTCTTGTCTCTCATCCCTAGGCTCTGATACTGTGCCCCTTGTATTGGTCAGCTCGGGCTGCCATAATAAAATATCATGGCCTGGGTGGCTTAAACAACAGAAATTAATTTCCT
>NW_006342598.1:0-437 GCF_000327345.1 Myotis davidii
TCCACTAAAGTATTTATTCATTCAACAGCACTTACAATGTGCATGCAATGTGCTGAGAGCACTGTGGGTAAAGTAAGGCCAGTCCCTCTATGGTCTCTATCCCTAAAATACATCCAGCCTAGGGCTCAAGGAATAGCTCAGAATGGCACCACATCTTGCATTAATACCCTACCACATGCCTCTTGTATCCATCTGGGTAAGAATAAGTCACTGTACTTTTCAATACCTACCACAGATGCTGCATTAACTGTTTTGCATACGTTATTCCATTTAATGTTCATGACAGCTCTATGAGTGAAGCTATATCTGGGAAGTTGAAGGGCTTTGCTGAAGTTACTTCCCGTGTTAGTGAGGGATGGAGCTGGGAGATGAACTGAGATCTGACTCTGTAGGACATGCTCACTCTACCCTGCCCTGCTGCCTCGATACTCAAAGGA
>NW_006342599.1:0-437 GCF_000327345.1 Myotis davidii
CTATGACATGCACTGACCATTACAAAAATCAGCCTGGACTAGGGTCTTATTGTGTCCCAATGAATAATAGATTAACTATCTATAATAGGCACGATGTTATATAAATACTTTCTGCCAAGGCTATTGTAAATAGACTGCAGATACTGTGGTGTGGTGGAAGTTGCCTTATTATTACAGATCTGCCTGCTACTAACTATTAGGATAAGTTTTTTACTCTCTTTGACATGCCTGATATTGAATATAGGCCAAGATAGTTCCTCCAAATAATATTCGTTCTTTCCATTCCTCTTGTGTGTACATCAGCTTTCTGATTCCTTTGGAATGGTCTTGGGTTGATTATTGTTTTGTAGAGGATACATATAAATTAATACAATTTTGTTATAGCCTATATAATAACACCGTGGTATGTAAATTGACTGAATGGCAGAACGACTGGT
>NW_006342600.1:0-437 GCF_000327345.1 Myotis davidii
GAAATCTCTTGGTGTATCCCATTTTAACCGCAGACAGCTGGAGCTAATACTGAACAAACCAAGACTCAAGTATAAGCCAGTCTGCAACCAGGTACAGTCTGACAAGAGGGTGGGATGTGACAAGGAATTTCAAGAGTTACTTAACATAAAGGACCATGGGTTAGGTGTCAGAAAGGTTTGTGCTCACTCTACAAAAAGACCCTGGACAAGTTTTTAACTTCTCTCAACTTATGTCTCTTAAAAAATAACAAATAAAGATTTGAAAGTTTAAATCCAGACCAAAGTAACCCCCAAAAATTTTTGAAGAAATATAATGATGGGAACAAGACCTGCCTGATATTAAGACAGTTGGAATAGAAGAGATTAAAAATGGTAGCAGAGAAAGTGGATGCTACAAAGACCTACTTCCGGGACCAAACTGGAATTGCAACTAAAAT
>NW_006342601.1:0-437 GCF_000327345.1 Myotis davidii
TTCTATGCTAGTAATTCAATATATTTCTTACCATTTCCTAGTAAGTGCTCCACTCTGTTTTATCTCTCATACTAAACTACAGCTGGTACTTGCTTCGCATGGTGCCATGTTAACTGAAACTGACACATACCAGTAGTGAGATAAAAATCTCAATCACCAAAGGAATGTGTACAGCATGGACACAATTCTGATGTGCACATTTCCATTAACTCAGTGCCATGCAAAGTAAGGACTGCCTGTGTTATACACTTTTACGGGCAGCTATTATGCTTTCTACATCTCCACAGTGTGACTTGCACAAGGTAGGCCCTCAAATATTTATTAATCTGATGGACCAATAATTGCAATATCTCTTCTATTTATAGTAGTTATTTATTCCTAAAAGCTAAAGTTAATGTTTCCTGCACCTACCAGTGATGGCGAACCTTTTGAGCTCG
>NW_006342602.1:0-437 GCF_000327345.1 Myotis davidii
CTTCTCAAACTCTTCTAAAAAATTAAAAAGGAGGGAATACTTCCTAACACATTTTTATGATACCAAAACCTGGCATATCTCTGATATATATAGATGCAAAAATTCTAAATAAAATAATAGCAAATCAAATGTAACAATCCATTGAAAAATAAATACATCACAGTCAAGTGTGGTTCATTCCAGAAGTACAAGAGTGTTCAACATATGAAAACCAATCAAAATAATATACCACATTAACAAAGAAAGGGAAAAATCATATGATTTTATCAATAAATGCAGGGGAAAATGTTGATAAGATGCAACATTCTTTCATAACTAAAACACTCGATAAGGATGTACACTCACATCACTCTTATTCAACATTTTACTGGAAGTTCTAGCCAGAACAATCAGGCAAGACAAATAAAAAGCATGCAAATTGAGAATAAAGAAGTAAA
>NW_006342603.1:0-437 GCF_000327345.1 Myotis davidii
CTACTGGCATCTAGTGGATAGAGGGCAGGGATGCCGCAAAACATCCTAAAGTACACAGGCAGCGCCCCATGGGAAAGTAGTATCCATCCCACATGTCAGCAAGAACATTGAGAAACCCTGCCTTACCCCTAACATCTAAAATGTAATTTTATATTTAGACTCATGCGCCTATCTTCCCAGGCAGGGCCCGGTGCTAAGTAGACTGTGTTCGCAGTGCATGCTTATCTAATTCCAGTGAACTACAGCGCCTTGCAGTGTTCATAAGGCAGAGGAGTATAAAGTCCTGCTTTTTAGTCTCAAACCACTTTATAGACTGCAGTTCCCAGCCGAAGTTCTCCTGGCCGTTGGGTTCAGCTACAGGGAGGCCAATATTTCACCTCCATTACTAGAGATAGTGTGTCCCTGGCACTGACAGTACATGCCATTCTGAGCCTCGG
>NW_006342604.1:0-436 GCF_000327345.1 Myotis davidii
TTTAATATGAAAAAGTGATATAAGCAAAGTATGATTCTATTTATGAGGTTCAAAAACTAATAAAACTAACCTATATTGATAAAAATTAGAGAAAGAGTTACCTGAAGAGGAGTACTGGGTATGCTATCCAATACATCTTGCTATAAAAATTTAAATAAAATGAAGTAAAAAATTCAGTTCCTCATGTGCATTAGCCAAATTTCAAGCAATCAATAGCCATATATAGACAATGGCTACTACGAACAGCAGAGATAGAAAATGTACACTTTCATCTTCATTGAAAGTTTTATTGATCAGCACTTTTCTAGCATGATGGGAATTTTCTGTATTTTGATCTAGGTGGTAGTTACATGGGTTTTTAAATATGAAATAACTCATTAGCTGTATACTTGAGTTTTATATACTTTATATATCCTATCTAATAAAAGAGAAACAT
>NW_006342605.1:0-437 GCF_000327345.1 Myotis davidii
GCATGATCTATGTCTTGGTGAGCTCTTAGAACAACACACAGAAGAAGTGGTCCAGTTAAATGCATGCAAAAAGCCACCCAACGAAGGGATTCTATCCAGCAAGACCCTGTTTCCAGGAGTAGCCTATGGAATCTGACCAGTTACATTAAAAATGACTCCTTATTTTTTAAATGTTTCCACATTTTTTGCTTGTGGAAAGACTGTTTTAATATGTTATACTCGGATAAAGAATTTAAATGAATTACGTATAAATTAATGTAAAGTGATTACCTCTGGTGTTGACAGGTTGGAACTTGCACTCCTTAAGGAACAGCCATGATCCCTTGAATGATTGCATTAATTATTGTCCTTAGTCCATTGGAAGCTTTTGTTTATAGGAACATGTTTTGGTTTTAATGAAATGCCATCTAATTACAAATAGCTGTAGATGACCAGGT
>NW_006342606.1:0-437 GCF_000327345.1 Myotis davidii
GTCATGAAGGGCCCTTTCCTTATCCACACAGTGCACATCCATGAGTCTGAGATTATAAAAGTCATCCTAATCTTCCTTCACTGTGTAAAAGTCTTTTCCCATAGAAATCAGATATCATCTCTTTCAAAATCTTTTTAAAATTTATCTTATATTTCTCATACATTTAAAATAGATGAATTTTATATTGGATTTCTGATCTAAGAAATTGTTTCCCTGGTTTAAAATGAAATTCAATCTTTAGTGAAAGTATTTTGGCACTTTCCACTAGAAACAATTATCCATGAATGCGTATGTCTTCACGAGAGGAGCGTAAAGGAACATTAACTGACCCCACTTATACTTTCAGTTTCACCATCGGGACTACCAGGATTACACAGTCAACTGAAGCCAGGATTTCCTTCCAGAAGAGTAAGTATGTTCTTGTTTGGCAATTTCAG
>NW_006342607.1:0-438 GCF_000327345.1 Myotis davidii
GAACGCTGGGAGAGAAGCCCTTCTCCAAGATTCCAGCCGCCTTTGTGTGCAATGCCACCCTCATCTGTAGATGGACATGTGGGAAATCTGCCTGTTGCTGCCGTCTGGGCAGCAGACCGCATGGCCCTGCTGTGTACACACCCAGCAAGTGGACCGTGTTTGCCTGCTTCTCGAAGAGCTGACAGATAAGTTGGCCTCAGAACTCTGTCTCCCTTGAGGGAAGTGTGTTTACTAGAATGGAAAAGCACTACGCTGACTGTTGTATCATGAAATGTGTAATGAGTAGGTCCTGACCAAGTTGTCAGGAAGCACCTCGGACAGCTTTTCTCCCAGACAGCTTCTCTGCCTCAGATCCTGGTGTGCTCTGCCCTCTTCTGTTGTTCTCTTTATTTTATTCATTCATCAAGCACACTCATCCTGTATGCTGAGTCCTGTGTT
>NW_006342608.1:0-438 GCF_000327345.1 Myotis davidii
GACCTCACGGACCACCAGGGGTCCGCAGACCACCGGGTGGTGACCGCTGGTATAAAAAATAAAACACGATGCACCTGGCCAGGCGCACTTACTGTGAATGGAGTGAGTCAGTGAGTGAGGGTGAGTGGATGTGACGGCCAAGGGTCTTACTGTCCACTACTGTAGACTTCCTACACACTGTACACTTAGGCTCCACTCAACTTATAAATATTTTTCTTTCTTTAGTAATAAACTGAGCTTACTTTTTTACTTTATAAACAAAAAATATTTTTTTAATCCCTGGCCAGTGTGACTCAGTGGGTCGGAGCATCATCCTCTACACTGAAAGGTGGCAGGTTTGAATTTCCGGTCAGGGCACGTGACCCCTGGTCGGGGTAGGTACCGGAGGCAGCCAATCAATGTTGATGGTTGATGTTTCTCTCTCTCCCTCTCCCTTCC
>NW_006342609.1:0-438 GCF_000327345.1 Myotis davidii
AGCAGTCTGCTGAGCAGATATGCCCAGCCAGGTCTGATCTCCCCAGAGTGCTTATGTCAAAGGGGAAGGGGAGGGGCTTCAGTACCTGCTCAAAAGGTCCAGCAAGACTACTTACCTTGTAGCTCTGGGAACCACCATAACAGGGGCCTGAAGTCCAGGCAACTCGGAAATTTTCTAACAGGCCAAGGTGCTGCATTCCGATTGGCGGCTTCTGGGCACTCGTGCAGGAGTCCAGTGAGGTCGCTGCCAGTCGCAAGCAGGTCAAACTGGTGGCCTTGTGGGTCTCATCCTAGATCAGGACAAAGAATGGGAGCAGGCGTGAGGACGGGGTCTTTTTGTAGACCCAGTGCCCCTTGAAACCCCTGATCATCCGCCCTCACTTAATGCATCTCCTCTGAGGTTCACGCCAGCTCTGGGGCAGTGCCTTGTGCCAGTGTC
>NW_006342610.1:0-438 GCF_000327345.1 Myotis davidii
AATATTCTGCTGAAACCCTCCCCTAAGATTCTTACCAGCAGAAGAGAGATTTAAAAAAACAAAAACAAAAACACACCCTCAAGACAAAGGATACCAGCCCAGGCTCTCTCTAGAGCACACCCATGCCTATTCTCGGGCATGAACATTTTACTTTCTTTCTCCTAAAGAAACTTGCAACGAGGGAGAAGTGGGCAGCAGCAGCTCATCCTGTGCTAACCCCTGAACCTGTTTCCAATGCCCCTTTTCTCTAACTTTCCAGTGACTAACAGCAGTCCCACCTCGGCTCACTTCTTTCCTATAGCTTTTCTAGGGATCAAAGCAGAGCACCACCTAGGCTCCTTCCTGTTGCTTCTATCCCAAGACCTTCCTTTGTTTCACTGTCTTCGGCTTTAATAAATGTACTCTCAAAATAACTTGCATTCATATTGTGAAATCTTT
>NW_006342611.1:0-438 GCF_000327345.1 Myotis davidii
ACTATATTCTTGCAATATAGTAAGCTAGAGAAAATAAAATGTATTAAGGAAATTGTGAGGAAGAGAAAATACATTTAGAGCATTTATTGAAACAAACGCTGTGGATAAGTGGACCCATATAGCTCAAAGCTCTGCTGTTCAGATGTCAACTGTACTGAAATTTTATGTAAATTTTCATCCAATACTTGTCTTTACCTCCATCCACACCATCGCTCCAGACAGCACGGCAGGGAGAGCAGCCACTTCCCTTCATCTGGTGGACAGCCAGGCCGGCGCCTGTCCAGTTTCTCCCCAGAGCACAGACCATGGCCTCCCATCACCGCCGGACGCAGGTGGAGGGTGGCCTGGCGCCCAAGGGACCAGGCTCGCCAAAGGGGTGACCTTCTGGCACTGGGACCCCCGAGAAAGCTGAGGCTGCTTTCTGTGGTGGACAGTTGT
>NW_006342612.1:0-438 GCF_000327345.1 Myotis davidii
TGAGGAACTGTATTTAAAGGGCCACTGCCTTAGGAGGTCCAGGAAGAGGAACTACATACTATGGGGACTACAAATAAGGATGTAAAAGGTTCCTGCCCTCAGGGAGCTGAAACACTAGGCGGAGAGAGATACTAAAACCATAAGTAAACCAAATAGAATGGAGCTAAGAGCTGTATTGCATAGCAATGGGTCAAGTTGACACTGAGTAAGTGGACACTGGGCACATTTAATAAGTGCCAACAGGATTTAAGGAATGCTCCGGGAAAGGATGCTTCATTTGCAAGATGAATCCTGAGCTGTGCACCTTGAAGCATCATCGAAGATGTTTGACTAGAAGCAGGGAGGTGGAGAGCATTCAGGGGAGGGGAAGGCAAAAAAGGAAATGAAACAGAAGCCAGTAGTAAATATTTCTAGCTTGCCTGTGTGGCTCAATGGTTC
>NW_006342613.1:0-438 GCF_000327345.1 Myotis davidii
AGGTGGTGGGGAGAGGCCATTTCAGTGTGGATTGACCTGGTGGAGGAGGTGGATTTGAGATAGGCCTTTAAGAGCTGAGTAGGATTTTAATAAGCAGGAGGTAATATTTGGACTATTCTAGAATAGAGCAAATAAAGTAGCAAAAAATTGCAGATTAGATTATGTTAGGTTTAAAAGGCAAATGGGCTTTAACCTTATAGAAAAGAGAAAATCATAGATAATTTATAAGTGAGAATAACAGAGTAAACTGTGCTTTAAGATGTCACTATTCTTAGAAAAGCTGCATCGAATGCAGGAGTGGGGAGAGAAACCTGATGGCAACCGGGCATTGTCTGAGTGGATTAAAGAGACAAGGACGTGACCTTCATAACAGCTCTAGGCACAGCTGAGAACAAGAATATTTGGTTTTATAGTTTGAAATGCAAAAGAGGCACTTAT
>NW_006342614.1:0-438 GCF_000327345.1 Myotis davidii
ACTGTTCCTAGAAGGCTGCAGGATTCAGAACTACTGCCCAGCAAACAACTTCCCAGAATGCCTTGCAAGGTGCAGTGGGATTCTGTAAACTCTGATTCAGGACGTGCAAAAACATAAAATGTCACCTCTTGATAAGAAATCAACAAACATGCTACCTCATTAATAGTGCTCTTGTTTATATTGTAAGGAGAAAATGATATAAACTTGAACTAATAATAAACCTAATTGGTAGTCTCTGGGGGAGAAGGCGAGAGGGCCTGAAATGAGTGAAGGTGGTGAGAAGATACAAACTCCCAGCTACAAAATATGTAAGTCATGGGGATGTAACACACAGGGTGGTAACTATAGCTAATAATGCTATATTGTATACAGGGTGGGCAAAAGTAGGCTTACAGTTATTTGTATAAGAAATAATACAATAATTAATAAATAATAATA
>NW_006342615.1:0-438 GCF_000327345.1 Myotis davidii
AAGGAAGGAAGAAGAATAGGATGCTAGAGGCCGGCCTGAGTCTGAGCACAGCGCAGGGTTAAAGGAAACCATTTCATAAGATCAAGTGTGGAGGAGAAGCAGCAGGAGCGGAGAGGAAAAAATCAAGTTACATAAAGTCCAATTGTACTCACTGTTTCCTTATTGGGAAGCAGCTCCTTTCTGATTCTGAAGAAGTTCTTGCCGTACTGCCTGAGCCCCTTAACGAAGCGTTTCTGTGATGGAAAGAAACAACAAATGGGATGTAAAAACCGAAAACAAAACAGGATGTCAGCAAGCAAAGATCTCGGCAATCAGCAGCATAACAAAAAGTCTTGGCCAGGGAATCCTGACTGGCTACGGGTGTGTTTCAGCAGCAGACCTGCCCCCCACCAGGACAGGCCCGTCCCAGCCTCCATCAGAACCCCCAGCCCGCATCCC
>NW_006342616.1:0-438 GCF_000327345.1 Myotis davidii
ACAAGTATTTTCAAATGTTTAGAAAATAACAGTGTTTCATATTTTCTATTCACCATGAACACTTAAATCTGTCTTATGTTAGAAAAATTGCTAGGTTTTAAGGTCAGTGCACATACCAGACAATTGATAGCAACACATCTGAAACTGTAACCTCAGTGATCTCAGTGACCGCAAAGCTCAGTGTGTGTCACATTATCTGAAGCGTTACTGGAGGTACTGGACCATGTCAGTGTTCAGCAAGAGTTTCGGGAAATATAAAAAATCCAATTCCACTTGTGATACAGAGGCAAGGTGCCTGCTAAGTGGAAGATATCATAAACATCAACTTTTCATGTTTTTAGACAAAAAAGGTGACTACAAACTGTGTCTATATTTGTCTGAAAGAAAATTATAAATACAAACCTCTCTTTTCATGCATGAAACCCAGATTTTTAACTT
>NW_006342617.1:0-438 GCF_000327345.1 Myotis davidii
TTTTGAGGGGCTATATATTTTCAGGCAAGACTGAGATAACCAAAAATGCTTTTCAAGATTAATAGTCATAGGCTTGATATTATTTTGGTAACATATTCTCCTAAAGTTTGTTAATTATTTGGCCTATGTGTAAGTAACCATACCCAACAATCTTGTTTAAGGTGTGCTAAACCAAAATGATTCAAGGTAATCAGGGTCTGAGAGTCATGTGAAACTGGTACCAAATTGGATGAATATAGTCTGAAGAAAGGACTTGAGAAGATCCCTGATAGTCATATTGTATTTCGGTAACATTGTCATGTAGCAAAGGGGGCTGCAGTATTTGGCTATCCTTGTTTCAGAAGGCAAAAATACTATCAAGTAGAAGGAAATTATAGGAAGGCAAGTATTAATGAAACTTGAGAGAAACAAAACAGAACAGAACAAAACAAAACAAAA
>NW_006342618.1:0-438 GCF_000327345.1 Myotis davidii
AAATGGGCCAGATTCTCTGCCTGCCTGGCACAGAAAAAAAATGTGTTCCTATTCATAATGCCCAGGAAGTGCCCGAGTGCTCGGCTCCTGTGCCTGGGGCCTCCCAGAGCCTTGGGCATCTTGTTCCTGCCAGTTACTAGTCCTCAGGGCCTCTGGGTCACCCATCCTGGTGTCAGGAGGGGGGAGCACCCTCGCACTTCAGATGGAGCCTTCTCATTGGCTGTCGATGATGTCATCACCTCCCAGGTTGACCATCCCCAGCTAATACTCAGCGCTAATTGCTTGGCTTAATTTTATATAGAAATTAAGCACTGAACTCCCCAGAGACAGAAGAGCCACCCTCCAGGGGGTAATGACCTTGAATATCTAATAATGTCTCCAGTGCCTGGCCAGCATGGCTCAGTGGTTGAGCCTTCGACCTAGGAACCAGGTGGTCAT
>NW_006342619.1:0-438 GCF_000327345.1 Myotis davidii
AGATGAAAAACTACCTCAAAGCTTATGGACACAAAATCCTCATAGCAGAGATACCTGTAGCAGAGAGGAATCCGAGCTGGGGGTTTCTTCTCTGTTGGCCCACGTGTACTGGGAAGCCCTGGGGAATCTTGCCCTTGAATGCACACTAGCCATACAGTAAGGAAAAAAGGCTTCGTTCATCACAGAGGGCTAGCCTATCAGAGCTTCCCAGTTGGTGTGCCGTGAGCCACACACATATTAATGCTTTCTGTGTGTGCTATGCAGTGACAAAGTTTGGGAAGGGTCAGAGTAATTGACTGAGGCAGATATTTTATTTTCCAGAGTTGGCTGAAACAGTCTCTCTCACTCCTTTATAATGTGATTTTGCCACGCTTCCATCAAGGGTTGAAGCCCGCTTCCCCAGCTGAATCTAGTCTGTCTAAGGCAGTGGTTCTCAAC
>NW_006342620.1:0-438 GCF_000327345.1 Myotis davidii
TTTTGAAAGTAGAAAATTTTGGAGAAATTCACTTGATTTTGCAGTCCCTGAGAGAGAATAAAAGATTTTTAAAGGAAGTTTTCTCTGGATTTATGTATGACTGAGATGAATCATATATAGTAAATTCTTACTCCATTTTGTTTTCTAAACAGGTTTGGGAAAATCTGATTAAATATGCTCTGTGGGTATCACTTCTTTCAAACATTACTTGTATTGTAGGTCACTGGAAGAAAAAATGGCCGATGATCTTTCAGTAGGTTTCTACATAGGAGAACTTAATAAATACTGTCAGAAGAACAACATAGATGTTAATTATCGTGAAGTGTCTAAGACAGGACCGCCACATGACTTAAGGTAAGATTCTACTTAGAAAAAGGATATATACCTATAAAATATAAACTAGGGGAATGAAACTCTGGCATAATTTTGAGGTCAATA
>NW_006342621.1:0-438 GCF_000327345.1 Myotis davidii
GCGCTGCTGGAGAAGGCCTACGCCAAGTAAGTGGGGGGTGAGGCGCTAGGAGACCCTCTCACCTGCCCCCGCGCCCCCAAACTCAAGGCGTCACATCCAAGTCTTCCCCGGCACCTGGTCCCCCATGGGCTGGACCCTCAGTGACGGAGAGAGACAGAAACTCGGGCTGGGGGTTGGCCCGCTCAGCTCTGTCCACAGGAGCGTGTGCGGGGGGCGGGGAGCCAGGCTGCCTGAGCTTTCTCTTCTCTGGAACCCCACGGGCAGTGTTCAGGCCCATGTGGATTTTGAAAAGGATGATAAAGAAGAAGAAGGAAGAGAATGCGCTCAGATACTAAACTCGCCAGAGTCTACTGACCGCTGGTTCAACCGTCCTCCTTCCCAGTGGCAGGCGATGCCCAACGCCTTCTCCTGGGTTCCTTCAATTAGCTTCGCACCCTT
>NW_006342622.1:0-438 GCF_000327345.1 Myotis davidii
CGCGTCCTTAAGAGGGAGCTGGGCACGTGGCATGACTGCCACGCAGTCAGGTGGCCACCGAGGAAAAACGTGCCTGTGCCGATGCCCCTAGTTCTAGAAGCTCAGAGGTGAGGACTGTCCACCGGCGAGGCCGAAAGAGCGTCCTGTAATGGCTGCTGCCGACGCCTGACCTCAGGCGGGTGCCTCGAGCACGCCGCGCTCAGAGGTCTCCCGGCTGTGGAGACCCTAGTACAGCTCGAGTCTGAACTGCTCAGCCCACTTTCCCGGCCTTTGCTTCAATGGACAATTTGCAAACACTCGCAGGTGAGCCGTGTGGCCTAAACCAGACGACATACACACAGGGCACTGATAAATATGTACAGCGCTGCAAATGTATTTGCTATTCCTTACGATTTCCTTTATAACCTACTAGAGGCCCGATGCACAAAAATCTGTGCA
>NW_006342623.1:0-438 GCF_000327345.1 Myotis davidii
TCTGTCTCTGAATTTGACTATTCTAGGTACCTCTTATAAGTGGACTCATAATATTTGTCCTTTTGTGTCTGACTTCTTCCCACTTAACATAATGTTTTCAGGGTTCATCCCTGTTATTGCATGTATCAGAGTTTCGTTTTTTAAGGCTGAATGTATTCTATCGTTTTTATGCACCGCATTTTGTTGATTCTTTCATCAGTCAGTGGACATTTGGATTGCTTTCACATTTTAACACTTGCCAACAATGCTACTGTGTACATGGGTGTATAAATATCTGTTCAGGTCCTTGCTTTCAGTTCTTTTGGGTATATAACCACAAATGAAATTGCTATGTATAATTTTTTTAGGAGCTGCCATACCGTCTTTCATAACAGCAGTGCCATTTTACATTCCTACCACCAGCGCATAAGAGTTCCAGTTTCTCCACATCCTCACCAG
>NW_006342624.1:0-438 GCF_000327345.1 Myotis davidii
GGTCATGGTTCGATTCCCAGTCAGGGCACCTGCACAGATTGTGGATTCGATCCCCAGCAGGGGGCATACAGCAGACAGCCGATCCATGATTCTCTCTCACTGATGGTTCTATCTTTCTCTCCCTATTCCGGCCTCACTGAAACTAATAAAAATATATATTTAAAAAAAAGACTTAGAGGCATGCCATGGCACACTTATAAGAAAGAAGAAGGTTCATGCTAACTGGCACCCACAGCTCCTCAGGCTGCCCCCAAACCCTCACTGGGGCATCCCCGACTGACCCTCAGGGTCTCCCTGCTCTGCCCAGGAAGCCTCTGCCTATGGGTGATTGTGACTCTGAGCCGGAGCCCCTCCATGTGATGCAGTCTCAGTGCCGGGCAGGCTGTTGCATCAGGACCTGGGGCGGGGGGGGCGCCTCAGGTCTTTCCAGCTGCCCTT
>NW_006342625.1:0-438 GCF_000327345.1 Myotis davidii
ACCTATGGAATGGGAGAAAATATTTGCAAACCAACTACCTAATGGGAGTTAATATCTAAAATAAAAAACTCATACAACGCAATAGCAAAACAGGAAACAATGTAACTTAAAAATGGGCAAAGGGCTTGAAAAAAAAATTTCCAAAGAAGACATCCAAATGTCTTCATGAAAAGATGCTGAACATCAGTAATCATCAGAGAAATGTAGATTAAAACTATAAGGAAATATCACCTTACATCTGATATCATAGCTATTGTTAAAACGACAAGAAAAAAGAAGTGTGGGCGAGAATTTGGGAAAAAGGAATGCTTGTTTATTGTTGGTAGGAATGTAAATTGGTGTAGCCATTATAGAGAACAGGAAAGATGTTCCTCAGAAAATTATAAATAGAACTACCATATGATTCAGCAACCCCACTGCTGGGTATATATCCAAAGG
>NW_006342626.1:0-438 GCF_000327345.1 Myotis davidii
TTTTATTTTTTATTTTCTGTTATAGTTTACATCCAACATTACTTTGTATTGGGTCCAGGTGTACGGCATAGTGGTTAGACAATCTCGTCCTATATGTCCTTGTGCCAGTCTTGGACTCAGTACTTGTCCAAGGAGCTCTTGTGCCTTCTAGTGGAGAATGGTCTTTAGAAACCAAGATCTGTCACTAGGTGGTGCTCACTGCTACTGAGAAGGCTGCTTCTAGGTCACCTTAGTAGACACAGCCCGGATATGAACATACACACACATAGGTAAATATGACTATCTTTTCATATGTGTTTATGTGATTACATATATATATGTATACATTTATACTGTTTCAAATCCAATCCAACAACATTGTGGAACCTATTCTCCCCTCTTTCCATAGCTAACTTCCTTTCTCAAAAGTGAGAAACTTGCCCTGGACAGTTTGGCTCA
>NW_006342627.1:0-438 GCF_000327345.1 Myotis davidii
CCCATCCACTCCAGATTAAAAGACCCAAGTAAAGAGTATGCATGTCTGTTTGGTTCTCTACCATACACTCAGTGTCTAGCACATAGTAGCCATTCAATACTGATTTGTTGAATAAAAGTGGTTGTACAAAAAAAGAACATTTTATACTATCTAATAGAAATTCAGTTTATCCATTAGTAAATTGATGCCTAAAGAAGTTAACTAATACCATGATCCAAGTTCATATAAATTATTAAAGACAGATGCAGCTTTATAGACATAGATAACAGCTAACATTTTTACAGTACTTACTATAGCTAGACTCTCTTATGTATATATGATTAGGTCTTACCCACTGCAATCTACTACTTCTCATAAAGTTATTGGACCTAAATAGAGATTTTTTTGAAAGAGGACATAAGGAAGGCCAAAAGGTATATGAAAACATGCTTAAAGTCA
>NW_006342628.1:0-438 GCF_000327345.1 Myotis davidii
ACCACTGGGTTAACCAAAAACACCTAATTTCTTATTCTTTTTTGGTTGAATGCTACGTTAGTACACCAAAGGATTAAATTCGTTCAATCCTATAACAAATGTTTATTAAGAGCATCCTATGTGTCAGGTGCAGTTCTGGGGTTTGGGGATAACATAGTGACACCGTACCTGGTCCTCACAGAGCATAGTACAGTGGAATTCACTATATACATCTTCATTTATAGTACATATCCTAAGATGGATTTTTGAGTAAGATAAATGTGCTTTACCTCATAGCCTTGTTGGGTGGATTTCTTGTTAAGGGAATGGCTGAGCATTAAAGTATTAATTAATGGATTTATGTAAACTTGGACAGTATTCTGTAGAAGAATGGGATGGGAAATGTCAGTCTCTGGCATTGTCTTGTTCATTTATTTTACTAACAACCTGAAGGTAAAC
>NW_006342629.1:0-438 GCF_000327345.1 Myotis davidii
CTCTCCCTTCTGGGTTGTGGGGGAGAGCACCTTACAAGTATAAGGAAAACTTGCTATTTTCTCACAGATCCTAAGGCTTTATTTAATTTTTAAAATATTTTTTCTCTTTTTCTTCACATTAAGTAATTTCTATTATTCTATTTCTGAACTCTGTTATTTAAAAGTATTAATAAATATTAAAATTCATTTGTCTTCTCTAATCTGCTTAGTAGGCGATCCAGTGAAGTTTTCTTTTAGATATGTAGTAATCCTTTCTAGAATTTTCATTTGGTACTTTCTTATAGTTTCAATTTACCTGCTGACATTTATTATACTCACTCACTCATCATGAGCATATTTTCCTTTATTGAGTATAGTTCTAACACCTGCTTTAAAATACTTGTTTTTAACTCCAAAAGCTGGGTTATCTGAGGGTCTCTGTTCATGGATATTTTTCTT
>NW_006342630.1:0-438 GCF_000327345.1 Myotis davidii
AAAAAAATAAAGTTAGTGTTAAGTTTCCACAACTTCCCTTCTTACCCCTACCAACTATTTCAACTTATCAAATCCATCCATTTCATGAGTTTTCCACACTTTCTTTACTACGATCTGACAATCTCTCCATATTTAATAAAACGATAACCAACGTTCCCAACTCTTCCTAAACCTTAACTCCAAAGCCTTAGTCTCTCTGCAGGAACTTCGTACAGTCCCGTCAAGTTTCCAACATTTCATCTCTGTGTTAGGAGAAATGAAAGCCGCACGTAGGAAATGAGAGTTACCTGGCGTTCTATTGTGAAACAGCTGGATAGCGGCAGACACTATCATAAAGTCACCTCCACCACCACCCCGTTTACGGTCAAGAGAAAGGACAGTGCCGGTTTTCGCCTAACGTTAGTGATGCTGGGGCTGCTACACAGAAGGTTCAATGCA
>NW_006342631.1:0-438 GCF_000327345.1 Myotis davidii
CTGAATTTTCCCTCCATTACTAAACGGAAGGAGAACGCGACTTCCTACATTAGTTACGGTTCTGTGATTGTTTACAGTCTATATATCCTGCCTCCCTTTACCAGCTTTAGTTCTTGCCGCCTTTCCCCAAATTCTACTTGTGTTTGTAGGAAAAAACACTTCTCTTGTCCATAAAAGAAGGAAAAATCACTCAAAACTCCACACCATTTTGTTTGTAAGTACATCACATGTACCTTCTCCCTTATTGTCATAAATTGGTGAAATACATCATCTTTTAGTGCTCACTTAGGCTATTTCCTATGAAATTATTATTGAAACGAAGGACAACCTTCATTTATTGTGATTATTCCACTACTCTGTAATCATGTTTTAAACTAAGCCCGTCTGTGACTCCAAGAAGAGCTCCTTTGCAGTGGTTCTCAACCTTCCTCATGCCGC
>NW_006342632.1:0-438 GCF_000327345.1 Myotis davidii
TCTGAAATCAGTTTTAAAAATGTATTTATTAAAATGCTAATTTTCCAGGAATACCCTCATAAGCACACCCGGAAGTATTGTTTTACCTGCTATTTGAGCCTCCCTTAGCCCAGTCACATTAATACAAAATTAACCATCACACTAGGTAAGGTGTAGGTTTGGAAAAACTGTGGCACTGAAGATGCCATATGCTCAGGCCCCATGTATGTTTCCAGTTAAATATATCATGGGGTGGAGGGGTAGAAGGGAGAATTTAGCATGTGGGTAAAGGACAAAGAATTTGCAAAAGAAAATCTAAATGGTATGCAAACATATTGCAGGGTCATCATGTTGCACAACTCCAGAGGGCAGCACTCACATTTAATTATATTCACAGAGATGTACATCTGCCTCCTGCACAACCCCCACAGGGGACCAAGCCCGCAACCCAGGCATGTG
>NW_006342633.1:0-438 GCF_000327345.1 Myotis davidii
CCCAGGCATGTGCCTTTGACCAGGAATCAAACCCTGGAATCCTTGGGACAACGCTCCAACCACCGAGCCACACCAGCTCAGAGTGGTTGAAATCCTATTCTTTTAATATTTTCTCATTTTTCCTTAATATGGGATCTCAACCACCCGAGGGTGTGAATATCAGAAGAGGCTGATTAATTTGGGTGGGAAAGGGCCTTATGGGAAGGCTGGTGGAGGAAGTGAGAGGACTGGGAGCAGGCCAGCCATCACAGCACCCTTTACACCTCCTGGAGGCTGCCTGGCGGCTAGCCATCCCCACCCCTCTCTGGATGCTGCATAGATCCAGCCCAGGCTCAAATCCTGTACCTGTCACTTGCTAGCTTGCCACATCGGACAAGTTTCTCAGCCTCTCTGTCCCTCAGTCTCTTCATCATCTGTAAAATGGGGCTGCTGGTAAAT
>NW_006342634.1:0-438 GCF_000327345.1 Myotis davidii
ATCTCATTGTTTTTATTACATTCGATCATAGCTTTCTTTCATCTTATAAACCAAAGCGTTTCCAACTGTTGTCCATCTTTTCCCAAAAAATATAAACATCAGAACTGCAAAAACTTGCTTTATGCCTCTCTGTCCAAATTCTACAGGGTCTTGATCATTTCTCCTAAGTTGGGAACAATGACTCTCAAGTGCATGGCAATGAGGGGTGTTTAAAGACTAGCATCAAGAGTACAGTCTCTCCTTCTGGGAGAATCAGCATGGCAGAAGAGTCTGCTGGGAGCCCTGGGGGTGAACTGCCAGAAACAAACCTCTCTGAAACTCACAAAATTCTTGTAAGTACGGCGCTAACCGATTGTGCCACTGGAGCTCCGTGAAACTCACAAAATCCTTGATACCTGTGTGGCAAAAGCTGTTGAATGCCCTCCACCTCGGACCACA
>NW_006342635.1:0-438 GCF_000327345.1 Myotis davidii
GGAGGGGCAGGCCATGTCCACATACCAGGTGACCCAGACCCATGGCCTGGACACTATTAGATGCCAATTGCATCCAACCTCACCCTCTGACCTGTCAGACCACGGTCCCTAATTTGGAAACTCCAGGAGCCCCTTCACCTCACCTTACCCGCAATCTACTGTCCTCTTCTTGTCTTCTGATTCCTGCTTGTTCCCTACATTGAATTAATTCTGACCATCATGGTGCAAATGGCTGGAAAAGTTCAGGAAATGCTGAAGGTACTAACACTCTATCTGCTCTCTGCCTAAGCTTCTGTTTCCCTCTACTTTGCTTTTGTCTTAGTCCCGTTTCTCTCTTTTACAGATCTCAGTTCTCCTTTCTCCCAGGCTTCCCTCTTGAATCCTTGTTGTCATCTTATTCAATAGTATTTTTAAAAAATGTTTTTATTGATTTTTTTT
>NW_006342636.1:0-438 GCF_000327345.1 Myotis davidii
CATCAAGGTGTTGGCCAGGGTTGAAATCATCTGAAGGCTGGACTAGAGCTGGAGAACATTTGCATATCTCACTCATGATTGTTGACTGGAGGACTCGGGTCCTTGCTGGCTCTTGGCAAGAGGCCTCACTCAGTTCCTGGCCACATGGACCACTCCTTAGGGCTACTTAGGTGTTCTCATAATATGGCACCTGGCTTTTCCCAAGTCATGGGATCCAAGAGAAGGCAAGGCAGATGCCACAATGTCCCTTGACTAGTCTTCATTTTCATATATTATAATGGTTTACCAAGGTTGACCCTAGTCACATGGAAAAGATTACACAAGTGCATAAATACCAGGAGGTTGATATTGCCATAATTATGAATAAATTTGTATAGCCACTCTGGATAGCAATTTCACAGTATGCATCAAAAGCATTAAAATGTTTTATATAACACT
>NW_006342637.1:0-438 GCF_000327345.1 Myotis davidii
AAAAAAAAAAATATCTGACTTTAAAATAAGATTATGTTTTTAAAGAGCAAAAATGCTTCATTTTAATGACTATGATCAACCTTAAAATAAAATTTAAAAGTTCAGTAGAAATTTCAACCTAATTTTTCAAAGAATCTCTTAATTTTACAATACTTGGTAAGTTTTTAAGTCCTGAGATATATAATGTTAACTATATCTTCAAATAATACAAAGGCATAATGAAGATAATGCACAATGGTACTAATTCTTAACTTTATGATGTATAGCAGTTTAGGTAATGCCACTCAAGAGTAAAATTGCCAAGCATGTGTCAGCCATGCTTAGAAAATCATTCAACTAAGATCCAAACCCAATTCTATATTTAAGAAAAAGGTGAAATAAAAGCCAACCTTCAAAAGAAAAAACTATGCCCTAGCCAGTTTGGCTAAGTGGATAGAG
>NW_006342638.1:0-437 GCF_000327345.1 Myotis davidii
AAAAAACCTGGCTGAGTATTCATTCACATTTGTAGAATGAATGAAATATCAGGAAAATCTTGGCTGTGATGACAGCCAATTTGGAAAACAGCACGAGCTCTGCAGGACCTGAACTGTGTACTTAGTTTGCTCATTTCTCCAAATTCCCGATGTTAATTACTCACCTCCCTAAATTCAACTTTACAAATACTACTTTTGCAGCTTCTACTATGACACTACTAGCCTAAGTAGCACAGGACTAACTAGTAGATGTTCAACAAGCCATTTATGTACAACTCTGTGAAACAGCTTTATCTGTCGGAAAGAATGAAAGTCATAAATTTATTTCCCATCGATTTAGCCAAAAGTACTTATCTCTGGTCTTGGCTTCTTCAGAGGGAAAAGTGAGTGAATGGTTGTGATATTTCTAGATGATCACCTGAAATTCTTTCAAAAAA
>NW_006342639.1:0-438 GCF_000327345.1 Myotis davidii
GCCTACAAAATATTTAAATATTTCAGATCTTCTCCTGAGCAAGTATCATGTAGTAGTGGGCCCAGTCAATAACACTGACAAAGTTCTGTGCATCTGTCAGTCACCAGAGCAGTTAATTTTTAACTTTATGTTTAAATTGCCACTTCACCTCTGTGCCCAGCAAATATTCACCCGCAGCAGCCCAGTGGGTGAAAGAACTCTGCCATGCTGTCCGAGAAGTGGATTTCAGCGGCTCTGCTGCTGCAGCTCTGCTGCACTGGCTCTGGATCCTGTGGGAAGGTCCTGGTGTGGCCCTGTGACATGAGCCATTGGCTCAATCTAAAGATCATTCTGGAGAATCTCGCAGACAGGGGGCATGAGGTGACCGTGTTGGTTTCTCCAGACTCGCTCATCATTGACTACAGTAAGCCTTCCACACTGAACTTTGAGGTGATCCCT
>NW_006342640.1:0-438 GCF_000327345.1 Myotis davidii
GTTCATAGATTGATGCTCAACCACTGAGCCACTGCCGCGGGGCCAGACAGTACTGCTTTAGAATTCAATATTTATCTTGCTCTGTTTCAGCATATATGAAATTTGGTAACATGTTAGACTATAGGCATGAGACACTAAAAACCTGTTTTATTATGACTACATTGACTACATGAGAGCAAGCATACACAGTTTTGTTGACTTCCTAGAAGAAAGGAGAGAACAGGAATGCTAAAAAAACTAAGAATATTGTCTCCTTCAACTTTGAAATACATAAGATTTGGCAGGACCATAGAATGATAGACATTATTAGTATGATGAATGGCACAGGTTTAGGAGAGCTTCCAAATACTATATCCCACACATAGTAAAGAATATTGGGAAAGTCATTATCTAAAGGCATGATTATTCTAATTACACTATATTTTGCCTCATGTGTTT
>NW_006342641.1:0-438 GCF_000327345.1 Myotis davidii
TCATTTCTGAAAGTTCCTGTAATATTTTGAGCATGTCTTATTTCTTGTAACAGTCATCTGAGATGCTAAGACAATACTGAGGACAAGAAAGGGAAGACAAGAAGAAATAACAGGGAAATGAGAAAGAGCAAGATATGAGAAGCCACACAGCCCTGATTTCCTATAAAAACCACATCAGATGCTAATCCCACATTTTACTTTCCGCTAGATAAATATGCCTCTAATGTGTATTATGGGAGTTAGAAATAGCCGCAGACAGTTCCCTGAAGTCCGCCCTTACTGTCAAGGAAAGTGCTGGTACTTTCATAATATGGATTACTGGCTTGCCTGTGCCTGTTAATGCTAAAAAGGTATTGTGTGAGGATTCTAGAAGCCCTTTAGTCAAGTGCCTCTTGACAGGCCTGAGCCCTTTGTCATTCACCATATACTTGATTTTTT
>NW_006342642.1:0-438 GCF_000327345.1 Myotis davidii
CTGTAAACACATAGAGAAACTACCTCAGGAGCTAAGTGAGAACATAAAGTCAGCGGGCAGAAATGGCCCGCCTTAAGCAGAGCATTAAGTGGTCTTAACGGACTAGTTCTAGAAATGATCTGAAACTCCCAGTTGAGTCATAGACTGATACCAAAGACTTGGAGATACCTCCAGGGCCAGCATCTCTAGAGAGGACTGGAGCTGTTGGAACTAAAACTCTAACTCTTCCCTGTACATCTGAGTGAGCACTTAAATCTCCAAAGATTGAACTATAAAGAGAGATTAGTTTATTAATAATTCACAGACTTCAAGAGGAAAAGAAAACGTCAAAAGCTCATGCACAGGAACAAAGCTGATTTTATTTTCCTGTTTAGAATGGAGCTATGTGCAGAGAAGACGAAGGGCCCGGTTCAAAAATTGAATTTGGTCTTTTTTTTT
>NW_006342643.1:0-438 GCF_000327345.1 Myotis davidii
AAAGAGTACAAACTTTCAGTTATAAGATGAATAAGTTATGGGGATCTAATGTACAGTGTGATGACTAGTAGTAATGCTGTATTGTATACTTGAAATTGGCTAAGAGAGAGCTTAAATTTTTCACCACAAAAATAAAGTAAATAATAGGTAACTACGTGATGTGGTATATGAGTAAAATAACCTTATGTGAGGATTTAAAATATATACATATATTACATTATTACAATGCATGTCCTGTATATAAACATTTTATATTTGTCAATTATGACCCAATAAAGCTAGAAAAAACAAGTCGAATGTTGGGGGAGACAAAAAAAGAAAAGCATTTAATATAAACTATTATTTTAAAAAAAGAGTAAATGATTATAAACACATACATTTCTTATATATGTCATAACTCTAGAATTCATCCTGGAACTTTACTTTTTCTTTCTGTCT
>NW_006342644.1:0-438 GCF_000327345.1 Myotis davidii
TCACCTGGACTCACGTCTTGAAATTTTTCTTGCTCGAGTCCAGAACCTGCGCATCCCAAATGTGCCGGGCAGACCGCCTCAGCCTGGTCCCGTTGGGGTGATACTCTTTGGTTCAGGGGCAGACCTGGCTCAGCTCGGTCCGGCTCCAGGGACAGTATGACCATTTGGCTGCCATCTTTGCTCCCTCCGTTGGCCTGGAGGACATTATAGCACCCGTGGGAGCCCTAACTTCATTCACCCAGCAAGTTTTATTTAAAAATGTTTTTAAATTTTATTGATTTGAAAGAGAGAGGATACAGGGGAGAAAGGAAAAAGTATTGATTTGCTGTACCACTAACTTATGCATTCATTAGTTGCTTCTTGTATGGACCCTGACCAGGGATTAAACCTGCAACCTTGGTGTATAACCACCTGAGCTACCTGGCCAGGGCTCCCCAG
>NW_006342645.1:0-438 GCF_000327345.1 Myotis davidii
AAAGATTTGCAGCAGAAAGAAAGACCTTAGGACAGGGAGGATAATGACTGAACCTCAGAATGGCTAGCAGCACAGAATGATGCCCCATTCCTCACCTGAGCACTCCGGATTTTTCATCTAAAACCGGGACCTGAGATTACCACCCAAGAGAGGCATTGGCAAGTGCCCTTTTGCATATTCAAGAGCTCACATGGGTCTTTTTCATCTCCAAGGGGGCATGTGTGGAGAGTTCCTCTCCAGCACTAGTCCAGTTTTTCTTTATTCACTCTCTCCCCTTTCCTCCAGGCAAGATTTTTACTGCCCCACTCAGGGGCCCACCCATGCTGGGCCTTGGAGCCAGGCCTCACAGCAATGTTGTCTTTTTGCTTTTGACTCATGAAGACTGCCCTGTGTGGCTCTGTCAAATTCCCTTGGCCTTGCTACTGATTGTGAATTCCA
>NW_006342646.1:0-438 GCF_000327345.1 Myotis davidii
TCTCTCTCTCTCTCTGTCTTTCCCTGTCTCTCTGGAAAGCACTGGTACATCTCTATAGTTGTTTGGTGTTAGTATCCTTTCTGATAAATTAGCCTGTGCAGTGTTAAGCATTTAGAATATCACCCCTGCCTCTAACTGCAGATTTCTCTACTTCCTTCCATCTGCCCCACCCTTGGAGGTTATTACCCTAAGAACAAAGCAGTTTCCTGCCTTTTGTTGGTAATACCAGCTCTAACATGTTTTGTGAAAGGGGCATGATATAGTGAATGATGAGTCATACATGCCTGGACTCCCACATTATGGCCCTTACTAGCTTAATGACCATGGTACATTATTTAAACTTTCTGAAAATCAACTATTTAAATAATAATAAGAAGAAGAAAAAGAAATACAGCAGTGTTATATAAATGTTAAATGAGATGCTGTGTGTGAAACAAC
>NW_006342647.1:0-438 GCF_000327345.1 Myotis davidii
CCCTCTCTCTGAAATCAATAAAAACACATTTTATAAAGTAAATAAAATAAAATTGAGCATGAAGAAACAGAGGGGCCAGAGAAAGGAGGGCGAGGGGCAGCGAGAGACTGGAGAGGGCGGAACGGGGGCCAGGCAGACGGGCAGGGAGAAACGCTCAGAGCTGGAGGGGTGGCGAGGGCAGCGTCTCCCCTTGGCACTGTGGGGCTCCCACTCGGGGCCCAGGGAAACGTTTCCATTTTAAAGACTTTTAAAAGCAGAAGAAAATAATGTGGCAGTGAATAATAATAATAATAATTTTAAAATCCAGCTTGGAATATACCTGTCTTCAAACCAGCACATTCACAAAATACAATTTTTGTTTTGTCTTTGGAGGAAGAGACTCACAAAAGCAAAGGTGCTGAGGACTCGGAAAGACAGTGTCGTCCAGTGATGGGGGGG
>NW_006342648.1:0-438 GCF_000327345.1 Myotis davidii
CATCCAAGGATATACAGACATGACATTTATTGCAGTAAAAATCTGGAGGCAATGTTCTTGTTTTTATGAGAATGATTGACAATATCATTTTGTATCTACACTATGGAATATTATACAGTATTAAAAAGAATAAATTAGAACTCTACTAGGAGACAGAGGAATTCATATAAGAACTTTTGAATGAGAATGACAAAATACAGATAAAGGTGAAAAATATAATTTTATGTTTGTAAAACAGCAACGAGGACAAAAACATAGCTATATATATGTGTCTGTGTGTGATTATGTAATCATGAGGAAAATATATAGGATAGCATAAGAATAGGAATTATCTGTGTAATTAAGGCAAATGTTAAATAATGGGAAGGCCAGGCAAAACAATGAGGGTAACAAAACCGCTTTAACATGTGTGGAGAGCGGCTACAGTGTTTGGACAGG
>NW_006342649.1:0-438 GCF_000327345.1 Myotis davidii
CAACAGATGATAGCTATGACTACTATCAGATTTTTATTTATTGCTGTGCATTCATTTTCTTAATCATCTGTATCTCCCTCCACCTCCTCCCAGATTTTAAGCCTAAGCAGTCTCATGTCTTTGCCCTTTACAAATTCAGTGTTTTTACCCCAAATACATATTTCTTTGCATATTTTACAGAAAAGCAAAAGGTGAAGTGGATATTTATACTTCATTTGACATGCTGCATGATTTTGTTAGCCTGTGTTCAGTTCTTGGATTATTAGAGTTAGAAAAGATCTCAGACCTTAAATCATTCAAAGTTCCTCATTTTACACCCTAGTAGACCAAAGATCAGAGATGTTGACTGACTGGGAGGCACTACTGTGTAGTGACCACAAGATGAACTCTGAGGTAGCACAGACCTGAGTTTGAATACATTTTCCACCAATTACAAGT
>NW_006342650.1:0-438 GCF_000327345.1 Myotis davidii
TTGTGTCTTTCATCTTTCATTCACTTATTGGTTACCTATTTGAAAATATTTATTGCCTACTATATTCCAAGCACTTAGGAGAGAGGTATACAATATACAGACCCAATCTGTGGTGGGTACTGTCTGTGCCTGGTCCATGATGATGAGGCATTATTACTAGGTGCTTTGTGTGACTTCCCCCTGCCCTTCTGCATCTGTGCTGAAGACCACCTGTGCCACTGCAGGGGCCAGCTGCCCTCCCCAAGCAGGCAGAAAGTGGTGAGAGATCAACAGCCCTAGGGAGCAATCTTTACTAAGGACTCTCTGGAGTTACTATATTAATACTTCTGGTCACTTTTCTTGTTAGTAGGATAATATTGAAGAACTTATGCTGTCAAATGTCTCAGTTTCCCTATGGGATTAGGCTACAACTGGCCACTGTCTAATAATACACCTTTT
>NW_006342651.1:0-438 GCF_000327345.1 Myotis davidii
TTCACTGCCTCCTACGTGGCTCTACCAGTACCTTATATTTCAAAGCCATATCTCAGTATTTGCCTCTTCAAATTATTCTTGTTTTTATACCTTCTGCCCTAAGTGGTGGTATTAGAATGAACCAGTTTTTCAACCTGAAGTTTGAGAGTCATCTGTGACTCTTCCTTCAACGTCATCACCTGTATCTGACTCCTTTCCATACGCCTTCAAAATATTTCTTGAAACTTTCCTTCCTCATTCTGTGTATTCCCATTGCCGTGGTTGAGGACTGTCATCAAATCTCTTCTGACCTACTGCAAAACCCTCTTCATTTATTTCTCCATTCCAAATCTTGCCTGGTTAATCTCCAATTAAGAAAAAATCTTAAAATATTACCCCACACATATACTTGAAAGATATCAACTATATATAACAAGAATTGCGATTATAACATCAAAG
>NW_006342652.1:0-438 GCF_000327345.1 Myotis davidii
GAAGAAGAAAAGACAAAAAGAAACATTTCCATTATAACAAATGGACTGACTCAAGGTAAAATCAGACCTTTTTCCAGTCTATTCCTCTTTTCCTGGTGTTTGAGGTGTCAGAGACTCAGAGGATTTTATTTTTAGTCATCACCTTGAATTATCAAAACTTTAAAGCATAAATAATTACAAATTATAAAGAAATTTTTTATAAACCCCATAATACAGCAATCCTTTTCCAGTTTCTTAACTAGGTTTCTTTTCCCTTTCTTATGTCCAACTTAATTATTTTCACTTTCACTATTACATCATATTGATATTTTTACTTTAGATGCAGCTCACCTTTTATATATAATGTGCCTTAGATAAGAATTCACGCATTTTTTTATAATTTTTTTCTGATACTTTCACCTACTTAAGGTTCGTCTTTTTTAAAAAATATATTTTTAT
>NW_006342653.1:0-438 GCF_000327345.1 Myotis davidii
CTCCCTCCCTCTCCTCCACCCGCTGTCTTTTAAGACTTGATAGGATGTCTGTACCCTCTTTTCTCTTTTCCACCAGAGGTACAGGCCTAGAGATCCCCGGTAGGTTGTGGGTTCCCTTATTTGCTCTGATTTCCAGCTAGAGAACCCATGGCGCAGTCCAGATGCCTGGATTGTTTTCTATAGAGTATACCATTTATGACTATACAATCATTTGTTTATCCATTTTCCTGTTGATGGACATTTATATTGTTTCCATATTTTGACTCTTATAAACAAAGCTATTATGAATATTCACCTACAAGTCCTTGTGTAAGTACATAGTCTTTCTCTTGGAAGTGTAATTGCTGAATTTTATGGCAGGACTATGTTTAATTTAAATTTTTTTTATACTGCCAAACTCCCAGCCAGTATGGCTCAGTTGTTTGAGCATCATCCCAT
>NW_006342654.1:0-438 GCF_000327345.1 Myotis davidii
ATGAGGGGCCTAGGGGCATTAGCAGAGCCTATGATTATGGCCATTTATTCTGCATTTCATTAACTTACCATGATTGTGGGCTCTTTCCCCATAGCACATAGGTGTCTGCTTCTATTTTCAAATGGGTAATATTCTGTACTCATTTGGAAAGTAAAACGCTATGCATTTCCAGAGTTATTCAGTAATAGTCTGTATTATAGCCAATCACTCGAGTACATTCTGCCTTTAGAGCCAATTGCAACCATAAATCTCTCACTTAATATTCTGACAACTACTGAGGTGATATTTTCCAACTATTTGTAACTCACCTCAATATCCTGAAAACAAGTCTCAAGTATGACAACTTGGCTTCCCACTCAGAATCTTCAGAAAGTAATTTCACATTTATTTAAGTTGCTTCACTCAAAATACACCCCCAAAAGGAAGAAAGAAAGAAAG
>NW_006342655.1:0-438 GCF_000327345.1 Myotis davidii
CTCACAAAGGTTTTTAGATGTTAGGAACAGTTTAACAGGTTGCCAAAGATTTCAGTTAAAAACAAAACCCAGAATAAGTGGGAAATCTGTAGAGATTAAGTGAAGTCAGGACTGTGAACTGAGAGACGGTGATGGCAAAGTTGGAGTTGTTCATATGGTAAGTTCTTACATGTAGTGTAATAAGTCTGTATGGACAAGTTTATAAATTTTTTCTTCTATTTTAATAGTTTGGCTCTTCACTACCTGGTTTACTTGATAGCTCCAGTTCCCATTAGTGGAGACATGACATACTCAGGAGAGTAGATGAAATTTATTTTCAATCAGTATCTATCTGATGTCTTAATTCTGGGATCATCTTCAAGGATTATACATTCTAGAACACATATAAGATCTGTGTGTAGTGAAACATTCTATAGCAGTGATGGCGAACCTTTTGAG
>NW_006342656.1:0-438 GCF_000327345.1 Myotis davidii
AAAGAAAGAAAATGAGTAATCTGGATGGAAGGATACATTTATAGCACATATAAAAGAAAAAAGAAATGCTAATTACTACCATTGAAAGGAACAATACTATGAAAACCAACAAAAACACAATAGAGTGGATCAATAAGTCCAAAAGCTAGTTCTTATAAATACTAATAAATTAGACAAGACTCTAAATGGTTTTATCAAGGTAAACATAAACACGGAAAACATTTAAACATACACACACACACATCGACACCTGCTTTGGAAATAAAAAGAGCAGGCCTGTCTTATAAAAACTAACAAATGAAAGCAATGAGAAAATATAAGCATTCTAATACCTTGGTAGATAGGAAACCAATTGATAATATTAAAAGTAAATGAAACATTAAGTAGAAGTTTGATTATATAAGACCTTAGACAAACTATATGAATGTTAAGAGGAGG
>NW_006342657.1:0-438 GCF_000327345.1 Myotis davidii
TAATATTCATGAGCTTTTCCATTAAAGTCAATGAAATAAATCAATATATTCAGCATTTTGGCACAACTTTTTTAAAATTGATTATTTTACCTGCAGAATAAAAGTATGTCCTTTGTTATGATTCATTTGGCATAGTAAACCTCAAATTTTGTGTAATTTGAGAGTCATTTTATGCTAAGACAGAGTTCAGGACATGAGCTGATTCACTCATGTAAATGCTGTTCACGGCACCAGGGAAGGTGATCTACAAGTCTGGTTCTGTTTTTATGAGATATAAAAATTTTGCATCAAAACATGCATCTTTAGATTAGCTACAATTTGTCCATTGTTCACTGCTCTTTCATTGCAGTGTGTCATATATATGACAAGAAATAGAGTCAATAAAATGGAAAAGAGCATTTTACTGGCCCTAACTGGTTTGGCTCAGTGGATTGAGCG
>NW_006342658.1:0-438 GCF_000327345.1 Myotis davidii
TAAATAAATAAATAAATAAAGGAAGTACACTAGGATACTTCTGATTAAAAATATTAAAGTACTTAAATTGCATTTATAAATGTGTGCTCATCACGAAAATAATGGCATTTATAGTATCAAGCCTACTTGATTTTCAATGATATAGTGGTTGCTCCAATGACCTCCTCATCGCCTGTCTTGCCCGTGTGTAACTCATTTCTTATGCGTGGTCTCTAAAATGAGGTGCATGTAGGAAGAACATATTAGAACATTTATTTATGTTTTTATGTTTGAAAAAAATTAAGCTATTCTAATATATCATGGAAGGGTTGACACAAACATGCCTGTCTTTATGGCTAAATTAGTCACATGTAGCACAGACACCGTGAGACCTCCTGAGGGCTGAAGAGTTTCACACTATGGAGGGTGACAGCGGTGCCCTTGTTTTGCATGTTGTGA
>NW_006342659.1:0-438 GCF_000327345.1 Myotis davidii
GGGGGGGCGGGGGGAGGAGGCTGTGCTGCACCAATTTCCTTGCATTTCCATGTCCTCTTTGTGCTAAAGCAATGGGAATCATCCAACAAGTTACAAATCTGCAATGACTGCTCTATCTATGCAGCCACCGAATGGAGCTGAAGTGATTGTAGAGACAAAACCAGTGCTGATATCAGAAGGCCCAGAAGGTGGTGGTGACATGTTTCAATCACTTGCAAAACAACATAACACAAAAGTGGGAAATTGGAACACCTCATCACAGCCTTCACTGGGCTCCTGCAAAAGTGTTTGCCGCGTGAACCCAATCTTTCTGTCTTGGACCACAGCCTGTGGTGTCTTTCATTTCTTAAACACATCACATCAAGAGTCAGCACGAGGCTGGCCAGCATGGCTCAGTGACTGAGCATCGACTGACCTAGGAAACAGGAGGTCATGGTT
>NW_006342660.1:0-438 GCF_000327345.1 Myotis davidii
AATGTGACTAATCTCCATCCTATGTGCTTCCTACAATATAAACACTTTAGCTTCAGTAATGTTGATTAAACTGTTGCTTTGATCCCAGATTATTTCCTCAACAATGAGCCATCCTGGTCAAGTACTTCAAGCTCCAGAAAAGGTTTTACCCAATTTAGAATATTTTACAAGGAATCCAGACATCAGTAATCATCAGAAACTTTTCTCTTTAAGGTCAATGAAATAACACAGAGACATTTCATATCTGCACAGAAATGTATTTCATTTGTTAAGAAAACCACTGTCAGTAGGAAAAAGAAATTTAGAAGAAGAGAGAGGTGAGTAAAAAGTAGAGCAGGAATACATTTAATAGGTACATTGACTGGCTGGCAGTTTAAAATTGCCAATAGGGGCAGACACATATTCAGTGAGTTGGCTGAGGTAAACCAAGGAAGCAAG
>NW_006342661.1:0-438 GCF_000327345.1 Myotis davidii
TGCATGTTTCTCTTTTATTAGTGTAGATGTCTTCCTATGTCAGTCCTCCATTTTCACAGTATAACTTGAGAACATCGTGACGTCCATAAAGCGTTAGGTTGTAAAGTACACAGGAAGCATGAAATGATTAGTGTTAGAAAAAGAACATTTGAGGAAGGACTGTGAGGGAAAAGTCACTGAGGAGCTGGGATTGGCATTAGATCTTGAAAGTTCTTAGCAGTTATGCTAATTATCGAATTGGTGCCTCTGTTCCAAGCCTACCTTCCTAAACTGGGCCTCAAGCTGTTAGAGTTGGGACTCTGCAAACCCATTTTTCTTTCGCATTTGGTTCCCTGTCAGGCTCTAGTAAGGGGCCACTAGAGGGAGACTAGAAGCCTCAGAAGGAAGAAGAGATTTGCTCTCTAAAAATGACAAAACTTGGATGGACCTGGAGAGTGT
>NW_006342662.1:0-438 GCF_000327345.1 Myotis davidii
GATTTAATTCCCCGAAGTCATTGAGGAGGCATGGAAGGTGGTTGGCATTCCATGTTCTCAGGCCGTGATTTGGTCTTGTCTTCCCATCAGGTGTTCCTGGTCACGGTGTGGAATTTTGAGCTGTACATGATCCCCCTGGCGTTGCTGCTGCTCTTTGCCTATAATTTTATCGAACCCACGAAAGGGAAGGCAGGCAGCACCCACGACTCCCAGGTAAGCCAAGATGCCAATAGCTCTGATGTTTGACTCGAGACAAAGGTGTTAACAACCATAAGCCAGCACCGCCAGCACCACCACTAAATCATGGCCCAGGTCCATTCAGTTTGATCTGGAAGGATCCACCTTGTGCATATGTCCATGTTATAGCACAGATCTTTTTTATAGAAAAATATACATATATTAATTTTTTTATTGATTTCCGAGAAGAAGGGAGAGGGA
>NW_006342663.1:0-438 GCF_000327345.1 Myotis davidii
TCTTGCAAGAATTTTGTGCATAGGGCCTCTAGTGTAATTATATTTTTTTTCATTATTAAGAGGATTTTATAGTTTCTTTGCATCTCTTTATAAAGACCCTCAAAATGATGAATCAAGACTACCCAATGGGGAAAGACTAGTTTCTTTAACAAATTGTGCTGGGAAAACTGGAGAAACACATGAACAGTGAAAGTGGACAGCGCTCTCATACTGCAATAAAATATTAACTCATACCTGGCTACCATCAGGAAAACAACAGACAGTAGGTGCTGGTGAGATGTGGTGAAAAGGGAACCCTTACACATTTTTGGTGAGAATGTAAATTGGCCTAACCACTATAGTAAATAATATGGTGGTTCCTCAGGAATTAAAAATAGATCTGCCACACAATCCAGCAATTCTATTTCTGGGTATATACCCAAAAGAAATGAAAATAGG
>NW_006342664.1:0-438 GCF_000327345.1 Myotis davidii
GTTTAATTTCACAGAAAAGTTTTCTACATGTATGACTGTAATTTTGCATTTATACTGAATAGGTCTAGTAAATGCGTGCACTCCCCAGTCACCGGAATAAACATGCACACGGCTGGACCAAGGTTTAGCACATGTGGGACCGTTGGCCCGTGTGCATCCAAACTGCTGCAGAAGGTGGCCACCTGACAACAGAACCAGTTACCACTTAGGATGCGGTGTGATCATGAACTGATCATTCCCCGAGCATTGTCTATGAGCGCTGATTCTTGCATTTAAATATGTAGACGATAGTTGTATATATGTAATATGTATTTATGCAGGCGAAATTACTGAAGTTTTTCCAACATGCAGCCTATTCACTAAAATTCGTTTAAAATAAGTGAATTAATAACCAAAAAAAACCCCAACCTGTTAATTTAATTATAAGCAAATTTTGGT
>NW_006342665.1:0-438 GCF_000327345.1 Myotis davidii
GTACTTATGAAGTATCTATATTAACAGGTGTGGTGCTAGACCCTGGAAACACACACTTCTGCCTGTGGCAGTGCTCATGTATCCTTTCCAATCTTGGTGTTTTCTTCTCTTCATGGGGCACACAGCTAGACTGCATTTCCCAGTCTTCTTTTCCATGTTCTGGCCAGTGGAATAAAAGTGGAAGTGTTATGTGCCTCTTTTAGACCTGCCCCCATCAAACCCTCTCATGTATGTCTCTCTCCTTTCTTTCCCACCTGCAACATAAATAAAGGGACTCAAAGAACCTAGAAGAGAGAGGAAACACAAGAAGACAGGGCCTGGGTTCCTGAATGGCCGTGTAGAACGGAGAGCCCTTCCAGCACCATCAACCTATGTTGAACTGTGTCTCAAACAAGAAATAAATGTCATTGTGTAAAGTTACCAAGATGCTCTGTTTTT
>NW_006342666.1:0-438 GCF_000327345.1 Myotis davidii
GACTCCTCAGGTGTGGCAGGGAGGGTGGGTGGCAGCTGGGTGTGGCTCTGAAGGAGAAGTGAGTTCTGGGTGTTGGGCAAATCATGAAAAACATCCAATGAGGGTCATATCTTACCTTGTACCTCCAAAGATTTCTTCTGAATCCCTTACTTTTTCTATTAATTTAATAGAAAAGGAGTGGGAAATACATGGCGATGTTTAAAACTGAGTCCTCTGTACTTCAGTTTAGTGTTCTCAATGGACACAATTCTCTTATCTAACTCAGTTCTCTGGTAACTTTTTAGGACAAATGAGAAAAAGCACTGAGAAAGTATCTGAAACCACAAGAAATCATTTCCCCAGCCTTCATTTATACAAACCAAGTTCACATATTTTCATTAGAGGCAAATATTTTCACTTTCAAAGAATAGCACAAGGGGTATTTTGGCGAGAATTAAC
>NW_006342667.1:0-438 GCF_000327345.1 Myotis davidii
CTGCTCTGATCTTTGTTATTTCCTTCCTTCTGTCAACTCTGGGCTTAGTTTTTCCTTCTTCTTGGAGTTCCTCGAGGTGTAAAGTTAGTTATTGAAGATTTTTCTTTTCTTTTAATGTAGGTATTTATCGCTTATAAATTTCCTTTTTAGAACAGTTTTTTGCTTCATCCCATAGGTTTTAGTATGTTTTTTTCCCATTTTTGTTTCAAAATAATTTTTTTCCTTTTTATTCCTTTGACCCATTAGATGTCCATAAGTATGTTGTTCAATTTCCACATATTTATTAATTTTTCATCTTTCCTCCTGCTATTGGGTTCTAGACTATACCATTGAGGACAGAAAAGATACTTGGTATGATATTAATCTTCTTAAGTGAGCAAGAATTGCCTAGGATCTACCCTGGAGAATGTCCCATGCGCACTTGAGAAGAATGTGTAT
>NW_006342668.1:0-438 GCF_000327345.1 Myotis davidii
GACCTCCTGGTTCATAGGTCGACGCTCAACCCATGAGCCACACCCAGGTCAGAAGTACTCTTTTTAACCTTCTTTTTCAAAAATAAAATTTTTACCTTTTCTTTAACCTTAATTAGGGACTAGTTATGCTTGTTACCCAACCCCTTGTAGTGAAATGATTTAAACAGTAGCCATTTTCCTTTTACTAACAGTATTGTGAGTTCCCCCACTAGCCATTAACATGTACAGCATCCTATCTTCTGGAATAATGGAGTGGACATAATAATGTAATCAGCTCTTGTGAATAAATAGATAGTATTTTTCTCCAAGGAGACAATTCTCATTATTGAAAGTGTAAAACTTTCCAAGAAAGCCCTTGGGAAGACTCCATGGGTTAGTGGTTTCCTTATTGAAACTCCCTAACTCATACTAATGTCATTGCCCTATAAAAATAGTGGT
>NW_006342669.1:0-438 GCF_000327345.1 Myotis davidii
TAGGGCTATCATGTAGGACTTTCTGAGGTGATGTAACTGCCCAATGTTTGTATTGCCCAATATGGTAGCCACTAGCCATGTGTGTTTATTAAGTGCTTGAAATTTGGTTAATCAAATTGAGAAACTAAATTTCACATTTCATTTAATTCTCATCACTTTAAAATTAAATAGGTATAGCTAGTGGCTACCAAGATGGATAGTGCAGGTCTAGATATTGTAACCGGAAACAAGAGTACCTTGTTAACAATTTGGAGACCATGACTGTATTTGTAACAATACCACCAAATTCATCACTAATGAAGAAAATAGCAAAAGGGGTCCAATTAAGAGTGACATTATTACATCTAAATATATAAAAGCCCAGCAACTGCTAGGGTGGAATGACTGGAATGACCAGAACGATCGGTTGACCAGTCGCTATGATGTACACTGACCACC
>NW_006342670.1:0-438 GCF_000327345.1 Myotis davidii
AACAACAACAGTACTTCTATCACTGAGACAGGAAATTATTAGCTTAGCCACAGTGAATTATTTCTATTTTGTGGTCTCTTAGGATTTTTAGAGGGGAAATTTAGGCAATAATGCTGGTTAGATAAGGCCAATGCCATATTATACAAGATCTGGCAATCAGTTTTGTTTATTTTTAGCAATGGAATTATAGCTGTTATATGTATGTGCATGAGATTTGGTTATCTAAGTAGTAAAAAAAAGTCAAATGAAAATAATTGTGGTAAAATATTAAAGTGATGAGTTGCTGAAATTCAGTATTGATGTTTAGTATCACAATAGTAAATTCAAGTCACTACAGAGCAGTGCGTGAAGCCAATGGAGTACTTTCCCACCCCTTGTCTCTCATGAATTTGGATTCAATAAAATACCACTTTTGCTTCAGTTTGGTTTAGAGAAATA
>NW_006342671.1:0-438 GCF_000327345.1 Myotis davidii
ACACACACACACACACACACGCACACACAATTTTAATAGCCAATCATTACTGGCAACAGTGTAATTGAATGTCATCATGCCATAAGCAAATCCTGGAAACAAGCCTATTTGAGTTCTAGCTAAATAATTACTTGAGAGTATCTTTAAAATCTACACCCCTCCCCGAATCTGTAGATTTCAGGTTCTGGTGGCAAGAGGCAAATAATGGGCTGGAAATCAGCTTAGAATGGTTAGGCTACCAGGTGATTTTATTGTCATTTCTGAGGCATAACCTATGAACTCCATTCATTGAGAGTGACTGAACCGTGTTTACCTACAAATATGCTAATTCTGTGTTTCTTTTTCTTTTCAATCCCAGGAGGTGAATTAGTTATCCCTCTTCTTGTAGAAGACCCTTTAGCTACCCTTCCTATTGCTACTCGTGCACCTTCCATTACA
>NW_006342672.1:0-438 GCF_000327345.1 Myotis davidii
AAAAAAAAAGAAAAGAAAAAGAAAGTATCTGTTTCTTATCTGTAGGACAACATAATAGGGCTGACTTCACTGTCCTCTTCACCAGTGTGTGGTAATCATTTGATTGCTGACTTCAAACTCTCCTTAACATGGAAGCCACCGACCATGCCTTTTTATATACAAAGCCCTCACCCTCCTCTGCTGCGATCTGGACTCCCTAGACTTAGCAAGCCCTTCAAGTGGGAGCTTTGGTTGTTTTCGCTCTTGAGGCACAGCCTTACTCAGCTCCTGAGCCAATCTAAGCTCAGAGGAAATTGCCAGAAGTCCACAATGCCAGCAAGCCAACGGAGGCTTCTTATTTCAATAGACGAATTCACAGCCTTTCTCTATAACTCTCCTTTACTGGTCATACTTTTGACCTAAGTCATAAAACGTGGGCATCTACCTTAGTGCCCCCCC
>NW_006342673.1:0-438 GCF_000327345.1 Myotis davidii
GCAAAAACTCAGCAGTGTGGACTGGTAACAGAAAGTAAGCAAATAGGTCCTGTTATTCTCAATGAACTCTTTGGGTATCAGGGTACTAAAGCCCATTATGGGTTTTAAAATGAAGATAAAACATTTAATATGCTATTCAAGAAAGCAGTGTAGCATTTTATCACCACAGAGAGTTCTATGCAAATTGCTGAATTAAAAAGCTTGTTATTTACAACATATAGATAACAACATGACTGGACGAGCCCTGTTCAAGCCTTTCAACCTACTGAGAAAACAGACACGGAGAGAAGAATGAAGTGACCAAGTTCACAGAGCCAGGCTAGAATCCAGGTCTCCTGTCTATCTCAACCTACTCAAATATATCACTCTGAGGGTGTACACTCTACATGATGTTAGTGTAAAAGGAATCATCTATCTATATATATAAAAGCCTAATAT
>NW_006342674.1:0-438 GCF_000327345.1 Myotis davidii
CCCCGCCCCACCCCTGCAGCCTCCCCACACACTCCTGCTGATCCTGGTATGCTTTTACCCTTAGCAGAATCTTACGTCACTTCAGCAATTTGCACATTTACAAAATTGGACACCTAGGGTTTTAATTTTCAAAGCACTGACATTTCTTAGGGGCTGCGTCCTAGCTTCTTGGCTTCTTCAAATATGCGTGTGCATCTGTGCGTGTGTATTTATGGGCATGCACAGCAGTCTGCTCCTTGAAAAACTGGCCCTCTCCTACTCTCTTGGAATTCCAATAGCGTTCTTGATGTATGGCTACAAGTTTCCTGGCTGTGGTCATGTTTTAGAGGCCAAACTCAGAAGAAGGGGACCATGTGTATCAATTTTATTTGATTTAAATTTATCACAATTGAAATAATTCTTTCATTCTCAAGGGGGAGCATAATGTGCGTTGTTGTT
>NW_006342675.1:0-438 GCF_000327345.1 Myotis davidii
TAGGTTGATACTCAACCAATGAGCCACACTGGCCGGACACCTTACTTCACTTTAAATGTCAGCATATAAGATATAATTATCGGAACAATTTTTGTCACTATTACTTTCACCAAGAAAACCTATATCCAAGAACATTGGGCACTATGACTTAAGCAGAACTCTCTGGCTTTTAAATCAGGTATAGAGTAGATCACAGTCCGCAAACCCTAGCTTGCTATTCCAGGCCTTCTGTAATTCAATAATAATAAACTAACAGGTTCCAAAATACCAATATTCGTGTCCCTAACTGAGTAGATGAGGTGGGTTGGGTTTTGGGAACATGGATTCCGTGCTTCAGCTGTTGCTGTTATAGTGTTCACTCCGGCATTCGAGTCCCGGGGCCAGCTCATTGTTTCCCATGTCCTCTGAGGAATCACGCAGTGGAGGCCAGGCTGGCAG
>NW_006342676.1:0-438 GCF_000327345.1 Myotis davidii
GTTTTTACACGTTTTACACATTCTCCAAAATAAATATAAGCACTAATAAACTACTTCTATGATTATAATTTTGCTTAAATACACCACTTTCATATAAGAAGATATATAGTTTCTGATATACATGAACTTATAAGTGACAATTATGACAAGGTCTTTCTCTGGAGGTTTCTTTGTGGAGCTGCTAAATATAAGTTAGAAGCTGCATCTTCATGTATCCTGTGTCATATTGAACTAAGAGCTTTCTACTTCTCGACCAAGAAGACACATTGATATCCCCCTTGTCTTTTTCTTTGAGAACTCTAGAATTATGACCTTAACCAAATATGGAAAGATATGAAATACTTGGCCCCCAGTCAAATAAGAAATCAGGGTAAAGTCAGAATAACACAGTAGTTTCCCTGATTTAATTTCAGTTTATTCAAGATTTGCTGTTTTTTT
>NW_006342677.1:0-438 GCF_000327345.1 Myotis davidii
TCGTATCTCGAAAAACTCATTAGTCCGGACACTTGTAAGCCAAGGCCCCACTGTATTGCTGGTTGCTAAAATAATCAATGGTATGATTATTTCACATATTCGGCATCATTTTACATCCTCGGTTGTTGTGTTATAAGTAAACAATGCTATCAGAACTTACTATTCTTAGAATGGAGATCACCTTTGAGAGTTGGTGGTCAATAGAATGCCATAAATTTACAGAGAGGTTAGAAGAAAATCATCATGGGCCTCAAGCATATTTCTGCAACAACATTAATTCTGACTGAATACAAGCTTGATCCTCTGTCAATTAATTTAGCATCATTGAAATTTACCTTGTGATAAACATACACTTGTAATTAAGAAACTTGGGCATCTAAAACATTGGCGTGCTTCAATTTTCTCTCTGGTCAAATAAGGTATCCTTGATTAGATGAT
>NW_006342678.1:0-437 GCF_000327345.1 Myotis davidii
TGTGTGTGTGTGTGTGTGTGTGTGTTTGCAAAAGATAAAATCAAGTCTTAGAAGGAAAGTGAGTGATGGTTCAGCAACAAAACTGATGGAGCTTTTCAGAAAAGAGATGATAATGGGGATAACTGTGGTGCTGCAAAAGAGCCCTGTCAGATGTGATATAATTCCCTACATGTAGTGATTTGGAGGATGAGCTGTAAAAATGGCCTCTAGGTGCTGAACTGACATGAGCAAGAGAGCATCAACTCTAAAGTAATTGCCTTTCACTCCCCAGGAAAAATCAGCTCTAAATTACAGTTCTATTGTTAGATGAAAAAGACACAGGAGTGTGGTCACAGAGTCCTCTAGGTGACCTGGCCCCTTTTTGTTTTCACCTAACAAGTGTCTTCCATAACGACACTGGGAATGGATTCATATTGTAGGTACTGAGACCAAACTTC
>NW_006342679.1:0-438 GCF_000327345.1 Myotis davidii
TTATTTAATCCTCTCCGAGGAGATACTGAAGAGAAAGGACAGAAACATCATTTGGCTGCCTCTTGAACATGCCAACTGGGGATCAAGCCCACAACCCAAGTCATGTGCCCTTTCCAGGAACCAAACCAGCAACCCTTCAGTGCACAGGATGACAACCAACTGAGTCACTCTAGCCAGGCAGGAGGACTTTATTATTGTGCAATAGATTATTTCTGCTATGAAAGCCTCAAATTTTTTGTACATGCACAATTTCACTTCAATTTTTCTTAATAATTACTTCTTTAGCAGTTTCTTCCACAAATTTGTTCAGAGGTTCTTTTTATCTTCATCGTGGCAGTTTTATCACTGGACTGGCATATATATTCATATCTTTACTTTCTATAGTTTCTTTTTCTCTAGTCTCTTTACCTTGACATTCACGTTCGTATCTCCTTTTCA
>NW_006342680.1:0-438 GCF_000327345.1 Myotis davidii
GCAAAATAAAAGATGTTATGGAAAAAGAACAATTAAGGAGATGGAGGGGGGAAATGAGTGCTCAGTTTAAAATTTGTATTACCCTTTGAAGGAAAAGTGGGATTTTGGCAAACAAAGACAGGACAGAAAGGACGAATCAGATCTCATGTTTCCATTCTCTGGACATTGTTTTGTGCTATTCTTTCTACCCACATTTCCTTCTTTATCCCACTGAACTTTAGGATATGTGGCTGATTATCTTGTTCAATATTTGTTTTTCCATTGATCGCAGATGTATGAGAACATGTGTCATTTGTAAAACTTTATCTTATTAACTTAAATAGTACCTGCTAGCACTCCCACTGTTTTGGCACTTAATAAATATTCAGAATATATTTGCTAAATCAATGACTAACTTTATAAGAAAATGTTTCTCTCTTTCTCTCTCCCTTCCTTTCT
>NW_006342681.1:0-438 GCF_000327345.1 Myotis davidii
GATAGCTTCACAAGTAAGTTTTACAAAACACTCAAAGAAGAATTGACACCTACTCTTCCAGAATTACTCCAAAAAATTGAAGAGAAAAGGCTGCCAAGCTCATTTTAGGAGGCTAGCATTACCCTGATTCCAAAACCAGAAAATACATTACAAAAAAGGAAATTACAGGCCAATATTCCTGATAGCATAGCTGCAAAAACCCTCAATAAAATATGAGCAAACTGAATTAAACAGTATATTTAAAATATCACACATCATGTTCAAGTGGGATTTATTTCTGGAATGCAAAGTTGATTCAATATTTGCAAATCAACTAACTTGATACACCACATAAATAAAATAAAGGATAAAAATTATTTGATCACAAAAATAGATGCAAGAAAAGCATTTAAGAAAATCCAGTATCCATTTATGATAAAAACTCCCAGCAAAGTGGGA
>NW_006342682.1:0-438 GCF_000327345.1 Myotis davidii
TCGACGCTCAACCACTGAGCCACACAGGCTGGGGTCAGGTATAGTTCAAAATATAGATGTGTGTGCTTAAAAGTGGGAGCCTATTCCACATAGTTTGTGCAACTTTCCTTTTTAACTTGTTCACGTAATATTATCATTTTTTCCATACCTTATTGACCTAATGCGCTCTTGCAGTATGAAGTGTCCGTGTGTATGTCCTATATATTTTTCTGTATGTTGGGACCCATAGTTTTCATGGCATGGACGTCTGTCTCACCCTTCCTCTGTTGGTGGGCGTTTGATGTAGATCCTAATTTTCATGGTTGAGAACGAGTTTCTGTCTACACACTGTGCCAACATTTCTGCACAAGGCATTCCTAGGCGGTAAATTCTACGTCCTTCCTCCCATTTATCTTGATTGACTACTGTGTGCAAAGTGCTGGTTGGCTGTAAAAACAC
>NW_006342683.1:0-438 GCF_000327345.1 Myotis davidii
CTAATGAAGAGTATTTGAGATCATGCTCCCCAGCATATGTTCTCAGTTTGGCTCAAATAAACTCATATATATATGAATGCTAATGACCTAAGTCAGTGGATTGTGGATGGAGAAAAGAATTATGGTAGCCAATTGGATGAGTGGAATAAGATAGAAGAATTAATGAGATGGCATTGATTTCCTGCTTGAGAAGCTCAGCACATATTAATCATTAATTGAGCCAAAGAACAGATGAAGTCTGGAGGATTATGAGTTTGTTTTTAGATAGACATCAATGTAATAAATTGTGTAAGATGCATGTAGTATGCCGAGGTGAAGACAACTGCTGGTAGTTGGAAACTGAGTTGGAAGGCATTGAGGAACAGGGATGGACATCATTTGATGGACACCATTAAAATCACTGAAGGAGAGAAAACCAAGATGGCGGCATAGGTAAAC
>NW_006342684.1:0-438 GCF_000327345.1 Myotis davidii
AAATCTATACTCCCCCCAGATAAAAGGCAGGCAGGACACTCAAGTGATCATTTGTTGAAATGCATTAGAAATATAAATATTAGAAGTAAGGAATCAAGACCAAAGGGCTTTCAGCTCCCAGAGCAGAAATAAGAAAGCCCAGTTTAGCTGCGCACTGAGGCACGATCCGAGGAAGGTCAAAGCTTGACCTTCAGGACCACAGCAACTTTCCTGTAGCAGTTTGACTGGTCAGGGATAAGAAGCCAGGAGGAGCTGGCTCAGTAAGCGCTGGTCAGCTCTGCTCGTGGTCACAGCTCCCCATTATATCTGTATCCATCCCTGCCTGAGGCCCAGAGCTCCCCCTGTCCTCTGGGTGGGGGTGGCAGCTCCGTGCTGCTGGCTCACTGGTCTCTCACTCCATTGAGCTCATCGTCCTGCCCATCCTTGGATGAGCCTGCA
>NW_006342685.1:0-438 GCF_000327345.1 Myotis davidii
GTCAATTTGCATATTACTCTTTTATTCAATAGGATAATATTACATGAGGCTGCTATTTGAGATTTTTTTTTTAACCATGCCCCTAAGTTAATAAAAAACTATAGGATCTACCAGACATTATTCCAGATTTGATCCAAGTATGATTACAGGTGATGATAAGTCTCTAACCTATCAAATTCTGGTTGTTTAACAAAGAGTTTTCCACTAAAACCTTCATGTTCACTCTCAAACTTTATGCTTAGCTTCATATATACAAAAGCCCTTCTTACTGTCTCATAAGCATTTTTAATAGCATGCACATGTGCATTCTAAACTCCAGAACAGGCCGGGGTCAGTGCTGCTGCCCACGAAGCAGAATGCCCTGGCTCTACCAGCTCCCTCAGGGAGCATTAAGGGGCGGTGTTGACAGGCTGGTTGACATTAAGGCAGGAAAGGGAG
>NW_006342686.1:0-438 GCF_000327345.1 Myotis davidii
ATATTTGCAAAAGGCACATCTGATAAAGAACTACTATCCAAAATATTAAAAAAAACAAAAACTCCACAATAAGATGAACAACCCAATTAAAAAATGGACCAAACATCTTAACAGACATCTCACCAAAGATATACCGATCGCAAGTAACCATATGAACATATGGGCAATGTTCAATGGTAATAGGGTATTGCAAATTGAAACAATGAGATACGACTACACACCTATTATAATGACCATTGACAACAGCAAATGCTGGTGAGAATGTGGAACAGGAGTTCTCATTCACTGATGGTGCGGATGCAGAATGATAACAGCTACTATGGAAAACACTTTGATGTTTCTTAGAAAACTAAACATCCTCTTTCTAGATGACCCACCAATTGCACTCCTTGATATTAACCCAAATAAACACACAGGTGTTTATAGCAGCTTTATTCA
>NW_006342687.1:0-438 GCF_000327345.1 Myotis davidii
GAGACCTTGAACCAGAAATACCCAGTTAGCCCACATCGGGATTCAAGATCCTCAGAAACTGTGAGATAATAATAGTTTGTTGCTGTCAGCCATGGTTTTTAGATAATGTGAAACAACAGATAACTAATGCATGCTTCTAAGCTGCGTTAGTCACATTTATTGAAATTTTTAATTTTAATAATAGAAATGATTTAAATTTGGTGTATGAATACTAAGGTGAGATACCTATGTTAATTAAATGACAAAAATTGTTGAACATTTTGATTATATAAGCAACTTAATAAATTTCAGAAACTGTATTATTCTAGCAAACTAATAATTACTGGTTTAAGAATAAAGATAAAGATTTCAATTAAATCCATCTGATCTAATTGTCATGTAAGGCCGCTGTTTCCTTGTTGATTTTCTGCCTAGAAGATCTATCCATTTATGTCAATG
>NW_006342688.1:0-438 GCF_000327345.1 Myotis davidii
TTCTCCCCTTTCTGAACCCAAATTAAAAATATGGTCAGGAATGAGAAGTTATGCAAAGGAATGAACAGGCCCCAATGTCATGATGTGCAGAATTTACACATTAAAAAAAGTTTGTTTGTTTTTAAATTGCTGATAGGAAGAACAGGAGCTAAATACGTAGGGCTAGAATGAGCTGTTTTTTTCAACTTCCGATCTTTCCTCTTGATCAAGGAAATGTTGATATTTTTGAAAAGAGGCTTGTGTTCAGAGTTGAGGGATTTGTGATGGAATTCCAGCTTGACCCCTCCCTGTGTATGTTTATAGAAACACACGTAATGCGCATACAAAGCCTATCAGCATTTCAATGGGAGAAGGGGTTTGAGGTGGGAAATTCTTGGTGTATGGAGCAGCTATTCTGTATTTTAAAACCCTTTGCGGTCCAATGTTATTTTTGGAATT
>NW_006342689.1:0-439 GCF_000327345.1 Myotis davidii
TTGTAGAACACAAAGCTGATTTGGAAGTGTCAAACCGGCATGGGCATACCTGCTTGATGATTTCATGTTACAAAAGACACAAAGAGATTGCACAGTTATTTACTTGAAAAGGGAGCAGATGTTAATAGAGTGTTAAAGGTAATACTGAATTGCATGATTGTTCAGAATCTGGAAGTTTGGATATCATGAAGATGCTTCTAATGTATTGTACCAAGATGGAAAAGGATGGTTATGGAACCACTCCCCTTCTCACAGCAAGTTTGACTGGTCACACAAATATTGTGGATTTTGTGACTCACCATGCACAGACTAGCAAAACGGAGGATCAATTCTTTAGAGCTTCTGTGAGCTACATTTGTAGACAAAACAAGAGACCTACTTTGGTCTTTAAAATACTGGAAAAAGACAATGAACATGAGGTACAGTGATAGGACTAATA
>NW_006342690.1:0-439 GCF_000327345.1 Myotis davidii
GACTTAAAAAAGAAAAAAAAAGAAAAAAAAGAGATAGCTCAATTAAATAAGGGTAAAAGATTTCAATAGATACTTCACCAAATGGGATCTGTGGATAATGGCAAATGAAAAGAAGCTCAGTACCATTAATTATTAGGGAAATGCAGATTAGAATTACAAGAAAAACCATTATATGCCTACTAAGAATAGCTACAATTAAAAAAACAAAACTAACAATACCAAATACTTGTGAGTGTGTAGAGAAACTGGAACTTTCAAACATTTCTAGTGGAAATATGAAAGGGTGCAACCACTTTGAAAAATACTTTGGCATATTCACAAAGCATTGAACATGCACTTATGTTCAATTAATATGATTTAGTAGTACTTCTTTTAAGTATTTATCCAAGAAAAATTAAAAATATGTCCACCCAAATGTTTGTATGAACATGCTCCTCAT
>NW_006342691.1:0-438 GCF_000327345.1 Myotis davidii
GGTCTGCTTAATGGACGGCATGCTCATAATCAGATTTCACACTTGAGTCATTACCATAAGCAAAGTGGATATGGCTTCAGGATGTAGATACAGACTTGCAGCAACAGAGCACAGAAAAGACACTGAGCCATCAGCAGTTGCTCAGAGCACCTGCTCTGATTCCCAGCAGTCCCACAAGGATGCACTGGCCAGCAGGCCTTTGACAAAGTAGCCTGTGCAAAGTGAGTCTTACCAAGTGTGAAAGTCTGGGGAGGCAACCCCAAAACGGTGGCTGCCTTCCTTCCTTATGTGTGAGGCACACTGGTCTACAGCTTAATACCACTCAGTGTACTGACTCAATATGCCGAGTTCAGCAGCACACACAGGACTCTACAAGATGCACACTAGTAAACCTAGAGTTTATGCTGCTCATTCCTGCCTGTAGATGACAGTCCTTTT
>NW_006342692.1:0-439 GCF_000327345.1 Myotis davidii
GAGAAATATTGATGTGAAAGAGAAACATCAATTAGCGATTAGTTGATTCCCTGACAGGGAATCACACCAGCAACCTTTTTTCTTCGATGGATGGGAAGATGCTCCAACCCACTGAGCCACCCAGCCAGGACTTGATTTTTTGAATGTTGTTTTTCCATTCAATTATTTATGTCCAATTTTGGTCATCTCACTTATTACAAGTTCCTCTTCTACTAGCTGAAAAAATATTTAAGCCCAAAATCTGTTGAAACATATTTTTAATATAATCTATTTTAATTTTCATGTCATTCCACAGTAAATACTATTATCCCTTATTTTACATGAGAAATTTATATCTAAGTCATTAAATAATTTTCTCAGAATAACTCTGCTGTTGGGATTGAGAGACCAATAATTTAACCAACATAGGCATACCATAAGGTTCAAATTACCATTTTGG
>NW_006342693.1:0-439 GCF_000327345.1 Myotis davidii
CAGATGGCCCCATGTCAACACCCTACCCACCCCTGACAGGAACGGAATTCCCAGGGGAACCAGAGAGCACCTGCCGGGCAGGGCAAGGTCATGGGGGGCAAGGTCACAGGGGCAAGGTCATGGAGCCAAGGTCAGATGGGGAGGGGCAAGGTCACAGGAGAGGGCAAGGTGATGGAGCCAAGGTCACATGGGGAGGGGCAAGATCATGAGGGCAAGGTCACAGGGGAGGGAAAAGGTCATGGGGGATGGTCGTGGGGGAGGGGCAAGGTCATGGAGAGGCAAGGTCATGGGGCAAGGTCACAGGGAGGTAAGGTCACAGGGGAGCAAGGTCACAGGGAGGGGGGCAAGGTCATGGGCGAGGGGCAGGTCCTAGGGCCCGATCGGTCTCACAGGGAGGTCTCCTCATGGCCCGTTCTCCCTGCAGCCCTCTGCCCTCAGG
>NW_006342694.1:0-439 GCF_000327345.1 Myotis davidii
TATATAAACACAAAAACTAATACATAAATGTTGATATCAGTATGATTCACAATAGCCAAAAAAAGTAGAATCAACCCAAATATTCATCAACTGGTGAATGGATAAACAAAATGTGGCATATGAATACAATAGAATAATATTCAGCAACTAGAAAAATTAATATATGCTACAACATGGAGGAACCTTGAAAACATTGTGCAAAGTGAGAAAAGCTAGTCCAGAAGACTGCATATTGTAGGATTCCATTTATATGAGTAGGGAAATCTATAGAGAAAAAAAGTGAAATAGTGAGGAACTAGCTTATATCATTGTAACGATATAAGGAGTAATTACTCATGGATAGGGGGTTCTTTTGGGGAAATGAAATGTCCTAAAATTGATTGTGCCAATAGTTGCACAAATTCTGAATATCCATCAAACCTTTGAACTATACACTTTA
>NW_006342695.1:0-439 GCF_000327345.1 Myotis davidii
CCCTCTTATTGCTCTCTTACGGACCCTCTTTGAGTTCACTAGATTTGTTCAGTCTGAATTGAACAGAGTAGTTTAGTAAAGGTTGTTTCCCATTGTTCCAAGGCAGGTCACTTGGTGATACCTTGATGGGGACTGACAGGTGATACTTTGTGGACTCTGAAGTAGCACTCAAACAGCTTGAGCAGCAGTGCTCACCTCATTTGTTCAGTTACTCACTTAGTTATTCAACAATAACCTTCTTAGCAAATGCTCAGTGCTAGGCTAATATTAGAAGTTGTACAAAATTCATCTTATGAGTCTTTAGCTCTGAACCCTATGTGACCACTTTACTTGCTGTCTTAGTTTTCAATCTCTAATAAGCTGTGTGACAAAGTTTTTGGGAGTTGGGTCAGAGCAATTTTGAATGCACTTCCTCTACCTTAATTAAAAGCAAATGTCC
>NW_006342696.1:0-439 GCF_000327345.1 Myotis davidii
GTGGAAGAAACGATCAAGAAGTTTATTTTGACATGGATGGGAAATAAACCATCTCCTTCAACCATTTGGAGATTCTATCAGGAGATTGGCAAAGCCTTCATGGACTTCCATGCGCTGAGTAGAGAAATCTGTGAAGGTGTTCTCAAAAACCAAAAGCTGCTGGAAAAGCTGAAGAAAAGCAAATTTGATGTCCTGGTATCAGATCCATTATTTCCTTGTGGTGATATAGTAGCTTTAAAACTTGGAATTCCATTTATGTACACCTTAAGGTTTTCTCCAGCATCAACAGTGGAAAAACACTGTGGGAAGACACCATACCCTCCTTCCTATGTTCCTGCTGCTTTATCAGAACTCACTGACCAGATGTCTTTTACTGACAGAATAAGAAATTTCATCTCTTACCATCTACAGGACTACATGTTTGATACTCTTTGGAAAG
>NW_006342697.1:0-439 GCF_000327345.1 Myotis davidii
GTTCTGTAGTTTAGTTGTAATTTTGATGTGGTTCCAAGAGGATGTTAGTATTGCATTTACATGCTGAAACTTCTTGACTGGACTTTTTGAAATACAAAGGTATATGCCATTTTCTTCTGGATAGCTTATTAATTCTGAGTAAATTCCCACATTTTTCCAAGACCCAGGATAAAATGAAGAGATATGAATACTTGCTCAATCTTAAAGCCCCGATCTCTTCATCTTGATTCAGCATGTTTTTGCAATGACTGTCTTCAAATCAATTTAATTACATCCACTGTGTTAGCTGTTAAGATATAGTAACTTAGAAGATAACTAGCTGTGTCTTTTGATCACAAGAAGTTGATTTTGGCCATTAGACATGATAAAATGCTAATGTCACCAATCATCAAAGAGCTGCAAATTAAATGACAATATATCAGCCCACACCTGCCAGAAT
>NW_006342698.1:0-439 GCF_000327345.1 Myotis davidii
CCTGCCAATGGCTGTGCCAGGCCTGGGAGCCCCGGGGTGCCTGCAGGCTCACCCCACCTTCCTGTCCTACATCAGGACCCTCTGAAACCCTCCAGACACAGGAGGGAGCCTGACCCAATAGGTTATGGGGACTTGATGCCATCTGGGCTCCCATGGACCAGGTGGCTCTTGTGTGCTGGGGACTTGTCACTCTCCCCACCATCCCACAAAGTCAGCACGTCCAATCATTCCACAGAGCACACGGTGCCAGTCCTATCCCGTGGACTCCCCCAGGGCACAGCCCCACTTCAGCCCACTTCCTGGGGCCACCTGCTCATCTCCTGGGCAGCCAGCCCCTTCCCCTCCTGCTCCAAACCAGGTCCCAGTCCCGCTGATCTAATTTACAAGACCCTGTGAGCCCAGGAAGCCGTCTTTGAAATGAAGGGGTGCGTGAACCCTC
>NW_006342699.1:0-439 GCF_000327345.1 Myotis davidii
AAAAAATTGATTGAGTGCTGAGGAGCACAAACTATGTAAGGATGAAGTACTTTACTAAGTGGCTTAGATCTGAAGCAGGTAATGAACCTGTTTTTATGTACTTTTCTAGCACACAAATCCTGCTCTGATGACCTAATTTTGCTTGTCTTTATGTCATATAAACCAATTCAGACAAAGTTTTATGGCCTTTATATTGTGTCTTTGACTGAGTGCATATCTTAATCAGACATTCTGAAGTCTATTTCCCTCTGACCCCTATTTTTATCCATTTATTCGTTCTTGATCTTATTTCTTAAAATGTTTACTACTAGTGTGAGACCTCTCCAAGCTGAATGATGTCACCCTACAATCTCTTCAACTGCTTTTAGTTGGACTAATCCAAAAAACCTTCATATGTTGTCCAGATGCTGTGGCTCAGTAGTTGAGCATCAACCTATGA
>NW_006342700.1:0-439 GCF_000327345.1 Myotis davidii
ATCTTTGATCTGACATTTTGCTTTACAGGTTTAGTTTTGTCCCACTGGAGGCAGGGGTAGACACCGGCCTGTGGCATGGGATGGCTCTCTCGCAGAACCCTCTCATAACTCTGCTTAGAAAAGTTTCTACAACATTTGAAATACAGCAAAGAAAAATGCCAGTGCCCCTGACTGTGAAATCCACCACTTCCTAGTGAGGCCACTGGAAGTAGACAATGAAGGAGACTTGGACCAGAGGCAGTGCCTCCTGCAGGTCTCAGCAGCTCTACTTGCTCCTGAAGAATCGAGGCTGGTCCGAAGACTGAATGAGAGGAGCACACGCCTTTTCAAAAAGCTGTTTTTTCTTGCCTTAACCATTTGGCTCAGTGGATAGAGCAAGGGGCATGCATGGGAGGCAACCAATTGGGGTGTCTCTCTCACATCGATGTTTCTCTCTGTG
>NW_006342701.1:0-439 GCF_000327345.1 Myotis davidii
CCTGAGACCCTTCTGTGGGAGGGCTGACCTCTAAACACTTAGAAACACTAGCCAGGGCTCTTTTTATTTTTCTTGACTCAGTTAGGAAGGTATTAGTCTGAATAGATTGTATACAATTGAACACTGTGGATAGATACAATAGGAGTTTCCTGCTAATAAGTGGAGACTAGAGAGGAGGGAAATAAATGAACTAAGTAAAAATATCATTTATAGTCTATCCAGTTTTCTAAATTGTCACAATGAAACAAAACTTTATTTGCCCCCGATTATTAACATAATGACTATTAAGTTAATATTATGTCATGTATTTATTATGCTAATAATTCATTATGAAGAATTTGAAAACATCCTAATTTTTAAAAAATAAAGATAGTTTGAAGTTTCTACACTGAGATATTTTGGTGACTATCCTTTTGTGTGTCCTCTTCTCTCTCTCTCT
>NW_006342702.1:0-439 GCF_000327345.1 Myotis davidii
CCCACTGGAAGAAAATATTGGAGCTGACGTGAAAGGAAACGGGTTTGAATGCTGGATCTACAGTTTGTGAGCTTTATGACCTAAACTCTCATTTCCCCACTCTAATATGGGCTTAATGCACAGAGTCATGACAGTAAAATTAGTGTACATGAAAGCTCTCCCTACATTACGAAATAGCACACAAGTGCCTGGTGGCATTATTAAAATTTTTAACTTTAATAGGTTAATTCTTCCTTAATCACTCCCCAGGCACTTGTTACCCCATTAGCTACTGAAGAAATAGCAGCATGTAGCAGTCAAGTGCAGTCCACATTCGGATTCAATAGCTACTCAGGGGAAGCAATTTGCCACCTAAAAATATGCATTTTGGGAAAAATTATATTTCCTCCTCCTAGTTGGCTCACTAAAATTGTAGGAGAGGAAAATAATTGTCTTTCTA
>NW_006342703.1:0-439 GCF_000327345.1 Myotis davidii
AAACATTTTAGAGTGATTACTTTCTTTACAGAAAAAACTGTGCTATATGTATCAAGCTCCTTGCTCATACGTAATGTGTAGTTTAATTAATAAAAATGAGTTTATAAACAATACATTTATATACTACGGAAACTTAGATGCAACTGTATTTCTCTGAAAAACTAGTTTGTCTATGGGAAGCACCTTTGCCAAAGGTGGTAAGAACCTCAAAATCCATTACCCTGTAGAACAGGCCACCTGGGGAATGACGAGAATGAGACCAAAATCAGGAGAATAATGTGTAAAGAGGGCCCAGGCTTTTAAGACAATGATTTTTCAAGAACAGTCATTCACAATGCAAAGAGTTTTTCTTTAAATGTTTTAAGGGATTGTTCTGTGTTTCAAGATACAGCTTTTACTGTTACGTAGAAGTACTTATCTTTACTATTAGGTTATGACA
>NW_006342704.1:0-439 GCF_000327345.1 Myotis davidii
ATTACCATTTTTCTCTTTTATTATTGTAGATGATAAAAATCAGGAACAGACCGTAAATCTTCACACTTCATTCAGTATACCATTCTACATCTAGAAGCATTTCTACCTTACCTGAAATTCATCGAAACATAAGAGACATGCTTCTTCGCTGATTTCTTCAGCTATAGGAGCTATTGGATCATATGATTTAGCCATGAATCCTGGTTTCCTTTTTGGCAAACTCTGTTTAAGGCGGTGTATTCCTTAAACGGGTGAAATTAAATACAAAATCAAATACTGTATTAATAGTACATTTCAGATAACTGTAACATATTTTTAAATCTAAATAAATGAAACTTTAGTGTAAACATCAGTTTAAACTCAACATATAATCATATATAACCACAAGTGTGATCATTGAAATTGGTTGCATTTTCTCTACTTCAAAATAAATTGCTCA
>NW_006342705.1:0-438 GCF_000327345.1 Myotis davidii
TTTCTGCAGCCCCTTAGCATAATTACAGGTGTTCCACTATTTGTTGCTGAATAAGTCAACTATGTGATAGGTGCATAATCTCTTATTAATTGGACATAAACACAGACTGATCTGAGGCATCTTTCTCTGAAGATGTCATGGTATCTCCATAAAATAATGGGAATCTCCAAAAAGTTTTGTGACTTTCATTAGGTCACTCATTTAATATGTCAGAGTAGAGACCTTAGCCGACGTAGTGATCAAAAACTGGATCTTAAAGCTGGGCCTTCGGAAGGCCTTGCTGACTTTCATTCTTCATAGATGCATTCCTGTGTCCTCCACAAACTCTATTTTTGTCTTACTACGAATGACATGCTCAAAAAGTTTGAGCCTGAACCCTTGCTGGAACGGGCCAAATTATTATCATATAGTAGTAATAATCAACAAGAAAATGAAAAA
>NW_006342706.1:0-439 GCF_000327345.1 Myotis davidii
GCCATATACTGCCTGGAAATGAGGAAGTCCAATTAGAGGAGAGGCATTGTTATCAACAGCAATATTTTTCATAAAAATTATGGGTACTATCATTAGTTCGATACCAAGAGAAGATGTATTGATAAGCATGAAGTTAATCTTTGCTATTGAACAGTATATATGAGAATTATTCCCCTGTCCATCACCAGTGCTATGGCAGTGAACATTGCCTTAAATAGATTAAAATTAGTAGGTTTACCTTCCTTTAAGAAACCCAGAAATGTAGGCATCTGAATTAAAATTAAAAAATATACTAATTATATATATTTATGTTGTAAATCTATTTTACATTAGGATTTTGTAGAAAGCAAGCAAGCTTTCAGGTGAGACACTGAAAAACCAATCAATTTACAGAACTTTCATTGAGTATCTATATTATATCTATCTATCTATCTATCTA
>NW_006342707.1:0-439 GCF_000327345.1 Myotis davidii
GCCCATCTCTGTCCCCAGTCATGAGGGGTCTCTCCCTCTGTCCTCTCCATATAACTTGGTGGGCCCTGCTCTGCCCCCGCTTTGTGACCTGTCTGCAGCCTCCCCTTTCTCCTCCAGGGTGGAGCTCCCCAAAGGCGGGGTGTGGCTGTGTGGGGCAGGGCTATACAGGGTGAGCTCAGGCTGTGTCTTGGAGGAGAGCTGGGGTGAGGGACACAGGGAGGAGGGAGGGACGTGGAGCCTGTCCCGTGGGAGAGGCACCGGGCTCCTCCACTCAGCAGCTTTTCTAGGCCCCTGCACAGCTGTCGCCCTCTGCCCCTCACTACCTCCCGCTTCCTTTCAAATTTTGGACTCGGTTTTTCCGACTCAGCCCTGCCCTGCTCTCTGCTGCGTCCTAAGTGCCCGAGGCTGCCCCTTGGCCTCTGGCAGGCGCACCCAGCCT
>NW_006342708.1:0-439 GCF_000327345.1 Myotis davidii
TTCCTATTGGGGGGCAGCTAGTGGTAACTATACGACTTAAATAGCAGCAGGCCCCATCAATATGCCCCCAGGTTTCATACGAAATGCCTTCCCATTGCAATTTCCTCCTTGCTGTGTCTACAAATGTCCGTTGTCACATGAGAAGAAATTGATGGAAGGGATGTTGCAGTAGAGACAGAGATCGTAACTTGTTAAAATGTCTTATTTTTGGAATTTTTATTTTAAAAAAATATATAACCATGAGAATACATAGTAGGGCCCCTTCCAGAGCTGTGGAAGGGGCTGGTGCAAGTGAGGGGCTTATACTTGAAAGTGAGAGGCTGGAGCTTAAACTCCTTCAGCTTCATAGTAAGTGCACTCCTACAGTCGTTTGGTTCATTGAGCACCTACTACGTGCCAGGCGCTGTGTCAGGCACTAGGAACACAGCCGTGAACAAAA
>NW_006342709.1:0-439 GCF_000327345.1 Myotis davidii
AGTACAAGAAGTCCCTGTAGGGCATGTCATTGGGATTGTTAAGGTAGTGTGGGTTAGCTGTGCCAAGGATAATAGATTATGTAACAAGGGTGGAACATGGAGCTGGATAAAAACATCAGGCATTACTTATCACTGAGAAGCAATGCAATCACCCCAGTTCTTGAAGTTAGCTAATAACAGGTAAGCTCAGTGAGGACTAAGGATGGCTGTGCTCATCTTGGAGTGTGAAGAAGTGGTAACTGCCAGGAAAAGGATCCATCACGATTTAGACCAAAGAGTGTGGGGACCTAACAGAAAAGCTGTGAGGGTGATGGAGAGTATCTCTTTTTGATTTTTGCATTAAGAATCAGTGTCATTCTAATGAGAAAAATAAATTCACCGTTTAGTAGATATTATTCTTCATGTGTAAAATGTGTATGTTGGATCAACATGTTTTATT
>NW_006342710.1:0-439 GCF_000327345.1 Myotis davidii
TGAGAGAGACAAATCAATTGGTTATCTTTTGCACATGCTGTGATTGGGGCCCAGGATCCAACCTGTAACCGAGGTACATGCCCTTGACCAGGTATGGGCCAGCCCTGGTGTGTGGGCTGATGACCTAACCACTGAGCAAAACCAGCCAGGGCAACCACTGCTATATTTTTAAAAAAAGAAAATAATACTGTGGCATAATAAGAAATATGCTGGCCTTTGTCCCATATTTCCTAGCAGAGCTCCTAAAATCAGTCCCTTTGAAGTACACCTGAATTTATGCGAATGAAGTGGTTTGGAGTCATCAGAAAGGGAAAAACCTCCTGGAAATTAAGCTCTTAACCTCTGGGCTCTGACACTATCTTTGGGTAGATGGTCTCAGAATTAAGTTAAATTTGCAGGACACGCAGTAGGTGTCTGCTGAGAATTGAAGAATTACTTA
>NW_006342711.1:0-439 GCF_000327345.1 Myotis davidii
TAAAATATGCAGTAGTGTTATGAATAAAAGTACATAAATAGAGTAAAGGGACAGGAAATAACAAGGAGAGGCTCTATTTTGTATAAGATAGACAGGAAAGGAGGTGACAGTAAGCAGAGGCCACAGGGGTAGGACCCACGCCCCAAGATGGAGATGAGTTGGTGTGGCTGAAGTACAGGAAGGCCACCCTGGAGCAAGCTGAGTGAGATGGGGATGAAAAGGTCAAGGGACAGGCAGAGACTCCTAGGAAAGGGACAGCCACACAATGCCCATGCTCATAACCCTACTGATCCAGCTCTTGGAAGGGCCTTGCCCACTGTTCCCCCCTCACTCCCTCTACCTGCCTCATTAAACATTTCCAAAGTTACTATGCTGTACACCTGGAAGGGAAAAGACAAACTTCCAGTTTTAAAGTTAGAGCAATCAGGCCTGGCCAGTG
>NW_006342712.1:0-439 GCF_000327345.1 Myotis davidii
AAAAAAAAAAAGACTAGTTACCTCTCCATCTCAAGGAAGTTATCTCTTGGAGTAGAGAGGTTAATTTCAGTGACAAACGACATGTTAACTTTTAAAGAGAGAGTTTGAGAGTTAAAATTTAATGCCACTTTAAGAGTAAGGGACTAACTTATTAAGAGCTTTATATTTAATAGCAAGTTCATTTCATGTGAGAATAGAGATACAGAACAGATCTATAAACTCCCTATTCATAAAACCTGCACTTCTGTCAGGTTAGATCTGCAAATGACAGAAAATTTGATTGCTGGTAACGTTATTCTTGTGATCTCATTGGTGTCTCCTCACATCACCTTTTCTGAAAGTCTATTTCTCTGGGTGAGAATCCAAGAGAGGGAGAGGTAAACAGATAGGATTAAGTTTCTAAATAATTGAAGCTTAATCTGCGAAAGGAAGAAATCTG
>NW_006342713.1:0-439 GCF_000327345.1 Myotis davidii
TTCCTTTCAATGTGCATGAATCCCTGCACTGGGCCACTAGTGTCCTTATAAGAAGAGATAAGGGCATAGACAAGCACAGAGGGACGTTCATATGAAGACACAGGGAGAAGGTGCCCGTCTACAAGTCAAGCAGAGGGACCTCACAAGAAATCAAATTGTTGACAGCTTGTTCTTGATGTCCTAGCTTCTATACTGTAAGAAAATAAGTTTCTGTTATTTAAGCCACCTAGCCTGTGATACTTAGCTATGGCAGCTTTGGTAGACTAATGCAGTACCTTGGGACAGTGAATCTGATTTTTCCAAAATCTCTAACCATTCTTTATTAAGCTGTAGACTAGTATCAGTGTTCTTTTAATAACTCATTCCTGGCCTGGGTACTGGTTTCCCACATCTCACCATGCCTCTCCCACACCTTCTCTTGGCTACCTCTGTGATTCTT
>NW_006342714.1:0-439 GCF_000327345.1 Myotis davidii
ACCTAGTAAAGAAGTTCCTTGACTAGGCAATGGTTTTTTTGTTTATGACACCAAAAGCAAAAGCAACAAAAGTACAAATCCACAAATGGGACTACATCAAACTAAAAAAATCTTCATCACAGCAAAAGAATCCAAAAACTGAAAAGACAACCTACCAAATGGGAGAAAATATTTGCAAACCATATATCAGATAAGAGGTTGATGTCCAAAATACATACAAAATTCAAACAGTCCTGGCCAGAGTAGCTAAGTGGTGAGAGTGCTGACCCTCGCACACAAGGCTCACGAGTTCAATTCCCTTCAAGGGCATGTACCAGGGTTGCAGGTTCAATTCCCACCCCGTCAGGGAGTGCAAGGGAGGCAACCAATCTGTGTCTCTCTCATATAGATGCTTTTTCTCCCTCTCCTCCTCTCTCTCTCCCTCTCTCCCTCCCTCCCT
>NW_006342715.1:0-439 GCF_000327345.1 Myotis davidii
TACAGTCAAATACAAAGACTTTGCCATGATTTTTAAGACCATACATATTTTACTAATTGTTTATGCTGTTCTAGACCTACTAGTTCCCTTACTATTTCTCACACATGACAAGCACACTCTAACTCAGTGCTTTTGAACTGGCTGTTTACTTTGTCTGGAACACCACCTTACAGGTGTCCAATGGGCTCCCTGCATCATGTACTTTAAATATGTCTTTGTTCAAATAGCACCTAAGTGGTCTTCCCAGTTAGCAAGCATATTTTTGCCTTCCTCATGTTTATAGTCCCATAACATAAAAAAGTGCTTGACATGCTATGGACATTCAATAAAAATGTTTTATACGAACAAAACTGCACTTAGCGGGTGGTGATGCCTCCATACCTTAACAACATCTCCTCTTTCACAGTGTCTTTCTTTTTTAAATATATTTTTATTGATT
>NW_006342716.1:0-439 GCF_000327345.1 Myotis davidii
AAAAAAAATGTATGATAGAAAATGGTAGGAAGAGATGGGTTCTGAAAGTAATCAATGGAATAGAAAATGATGAAAGAGAGAGAGAACCAAATGGCAGGTAAGGAACAAAGGAATGTATAATGAATTCATTAACAGCAATTATTTTTTAATAATAATTCAATTTTATCCAGTAAGGCAACCTTCTGAACCCTGCAGAAATACTTTCATTTTTGCATAATTAAGTGAAGAAACAGGAAGAAAGCTTCTACTGACTTTCTAATATCTGAAATATTTGTCATTTAACCTAAATAAATACTGTCAATGAGGCTTTACCACTGACATGATAGAATCATAGAAGTGGCAAGGGTTGTGTTTCCTCCCTTCCTATATGTCAGGGGTGGGGAATCATTTGTCTGCCAAAGACCATTGGATATTTATAACACCATTCACGGGCCATACA
>NW_006342717.1:0-439 GCF_000327345.1 Myotis davidii
CTTAGTTGTGAATTCTTTCACAGCCCGTGTCACGCACGGGCCAAACACCCTAACAGGGAAGAAAATGGGCATTTATTGAGTTCCCATCACATGCTGGACACGGTACTGGGGCTTCACACGAATGACATTAGAGGTTATTGTTCTCATTACAGGTGTGGAATCCCTCATTTGACAGGTCAGGTCCTTAAGTCAGGTCCTGCAGTGAGTTTGGTTTGAAAACCTATGGCTCTTTGTTGGGTCCAGCACCATTCTCCACAAGTTGAGAACAGAGTTTAAAGGGATCTCTTCTTGCAGGTGGGTTTTTGAAATTGAATAACTTCTACAGTTATGTAAATGTCATGCGTTTTTATTAAATTTTGGGGGCCTCAGACCAAACCCTATAACTGTGGACTTTAAAAACAATATTCCTGCCCTGACCAGTTTGGCTCAGTAGATAGAG
>NW_006342718.1:0-439 GCF_000327345.1 Myotis davidii
TTTGGCTGAACTCTTGTATTCATTGCCAGCCTACAGTGGTTAATTGACAAATACATGTAGTTCTGATCTGAATATTGGTGATCTTTTTATTTCTGTTAGCCACTGAGATGGAAGTAAAACAACAAAGACTATGGGAACTTCACTTATTCATCAATAATGTGAGTGACTTCTTTGCCATGTTGGATAACAGCTTTCAAGCACTCGAAGAACATGCACTCAGTTTCTGTGTTCATAAATGTAATGGCTAGACACAGCATACTTTTAAGTTCAGTCTGCATTATTAACATTTTATTCATTGCTCTCTTAAGTTTAGAGCAGAGATTGAAAAGTATGGCCCTTTGCAAAATCTCCCTCAACCCATTTAGTAAGCAGACTTATTGGAATAAAGCCAAGCCCATTCATTTACATATTATCTGCTTTTGCTTTTAGGCTACATCAG
>NW_006342719.1:0-439 GCF_000327345.1 Myotis davidii
TATTCCCCATCATTTGTTTTTATTGCTGAATAATACTACATTGTATGGATAGACCACATTTTTTTACTCATTCACCAAATGGACATTTGGGTTGTTTCCATCTCTTGGCTATAATGAATAATGTTGCTATAAATATCTATGCACAGATTTTTGTGTGGACACCTGTTTTCATTTCTCTTGGCTATATACCTAGGAGTAGGATTTCTGGATCAAATGGCAACTCTGTGTTTAAGTTTTTGATGAACTGCCTATCTGTTTCCCAAAATGGCTGCACTATTTTACATTCCCACCAGCAGTGTTAAGAGAGTTCCAATTTTTCCACATCCTTACCAATTCTTATTATCTGACTTTTTGATAATGCCCATCCTAGTGGGTATGAAAAGATATCTCTTGTTTTAATTTTACTTTTCTAATGACTAGTGATGTGGAATGTTTTTTT
>NW_006342720.1:0-439 GCF_000327345.1 Myotis davidii
TTAAGTACCTATTGTGCATATGCCATGTGAGATTCAGTCTCAATCCTTATGGATCTTGTAGTCTAATGGGAAGCTAGTATTATTCAAATAATCACAAAAAGTAAATTTAACAATTACAACTGTAATAATACTTTGCACATGTAAAGAGACATAATATGAGAGGGAAGAGAAAGCTTCTCTGAGTGAGGGAAACTTGAGATGAAGTCTGATGGAAGACTACATGTTAACTGGAGGACAAGAAGTATGGCAGATGAGGGAATACCATGTGCAAAGGTCCTTTGGGATGGTGGCACAGGCACTTTTGAGGAAACAAAAGGAGGACTGTGTGCTAAGTGTACAGAGAGCATTGCTTGACTTCCAAGTAGCTGTTACGGCAAATTTCCAATTGTCGGGAAGACAGACAACCAGGCACTCAGAAGATTCAGAAAATGCACTTTTT
>NW_006342721.1:0-439 GCF_000327345.1 Myotis davidii
AATATTCTTTGTAATACTTTAAGCAATAAAACATCAAAATAAAAAATTTTAAAAAAGAATGATGTCACTCTAACCAAATGAGCTACTTCACCAGGGGTATTTCTGCACTTCTTGAAGCTGAAAACATCAAAGCCTTTGCAGGTTTGTTCTCAATAATTTCTAGTGTTGCAAACATTTCCTGTTTTCTTCACAATTTTATACCCTTTTCAAACCCATGTCTTACCGTCTCATGCATATAAAAGTATCTATACCACTTTACTGGAAATTAAATGGTAAAGAGACCAGAGGATGATTTTCACACACATCCCACCACAGTCTCCAGGAAGTCTGTGGTCTACCATTGATGACAGCCTATTTCTCAGAATTTCCTCCTATACTTGAGAGTGTGAGCATCATTGTCAAGAGGTTTCAACCTGTTTCTGCAAGGCAGACAGGGATG
>NW_006342722.1:0-439 GCF_000327345.1 Myotis davidii
AAGTGAGCTTTTCTTTATACTAACATCTCATTCTTTCCCTTCTGCCAATATGGTAATGACACACAGGAGGGCAGGTGGTGAAGTTCAATAACATATTTTCATACAATTATAATTGAATAAACACTCAGCCTTCTCTCTCTTTTCTTGGACTGAGAGGAAGAACCAAATGGTATGATGAGCAGACAATGGGCTCTAGAAAAAGACATGTTTCAAATCAACTACTTGGACAAGCATGGCTCACAGGCCCTCTGTAAAAAAACATGATAAACCGCCTTAAAAGCACGGACTAAATGTGTATGTGAATTTGTGTGCATGTCAGTGTTGTATTTATTGAACCTTTGTGATACATTGGCTTTCTGCCCTCTTTCTAAGAAATCTCATGGATTGTCAACATGTAAAATGCCCCAAATCACTTGCAGTGGTTCTCAACCTTCCTAAT
>NW_006342723.1:0-439 GCF_000327345.1 Myotis davidii
ATTTTATAGGAAAGCATAAGGCAGCCAAATGTGCAAGTCTTTAAAGACTGGGAAACTTCTAATAAACTACTGTATTTGGGGAGGCTTTAAATAATATAGTCTGTCATAGAGAAAACAAACTGCTTACGAGTAACCCAAGGCTGTGGAGGCCCCCACACCCAGCTAACCACCTGGTTCGGGGACCTTTCAGGCCCTGGATCAGGTAGGTGGGGGCAGAAGCATGGCACAGACCGGTCCCAGGTGCAGTCCCGTGACTGCATGTGGGAAAGGGGTCATTTGACTGTGTGGTGTCAGAGTTTCAGAAATTTCCCTCCCTCAGCAGGTCTGATTACATAAGAGATGTGCCCCAAGTACAGGAGGAGCGGTTGTGAGCGATCCCAGAGCTCAGTTCTGTTTCTCCAGCATGGTAGTGTCCGCAAGATTCCCCCGCTTTGGCTCC
>NW_006342724.1:0-439 GCF_000327345.1 Myotis davidii
AAAAAAAGCAGAAACAATGCAAACAAATAAATAAGAATATAGCAGAGTCCCTATCAAAAAACAATTCAAGAGAGATGACAGCGGATCAACATCTTTCAAGCAGTGAAAGACAAAACCCTCAACTTAAATTCTCTAAGCATAGAAAAAAACTTTCAAAAATGAAAACAAAATGAAGTTTTTCTCAAAAACAAAACAACTTAAAGAATCTGACAGCAGACTTGCACTACATGAAAGAAAAATGATGCTAGGTAAAAATATGGAGCTGCACAAGATAAAATATATCATGCCAGAAGTAGGACTTCTCCTAGGGATGCAAGCTTACTTTAAGATTTAAAAATTATTCCATACACCATATTAACGAAATAATTAAAAACCAATATGATTATCTTAATAGGTAAAGAATATGCATTTGAGCCCAGCCAGCATGGCTCAGTGACTG
>NW_006342725.1:0-439 GCF_000327345.1 Myotis davidii
ATGATTTGAAACAACTTCTGATGAAAGTGAAAGAAGGAAGTGACAAAGCAGGACTGCATTTGAACATCAAGAGGACAAAAATCATGACTACAGAAGACATATACAACTTTAACACAGACAATGAAGACAAGATTGTTAAAGATTTTGCTTATCTTGGTTCAGTCATAAATTCAAATAAAGATGGCAGTCAAAAATATGAAGAGAAGGCCGAGACTCTGAAGGGCAGCAATGGAAGGATTAGGAAAGGTCACAAAGAGCAAAGATATCATCACAATAGACAACGGTTAAAATCACCCACACTCGTATGTTCCCAATTACTAGTTGTGGATGGGAAAGTTGGACAGTGAACAGGCTGCTAGGAGAAAATTGATTTGTTTGAAATAGAATGTTGGAGGAGAGCTCTACCGATACCCTGGACTACCAGAAAGATGAACAAGTG
>NW_006342726.1:0-439 GCF_000327345.1 Myotis davidii
TCCACTTATCTACTGATGGGCACTTGAGCTGTTGCTCAGAAACCCTGAACCTCTGAATTTCCTGAGTTCCCCTTCCCTAAGCCATGCTCATTGGCCTGTGTGGTTGGCCGGGTCCCCTGGGGCAGGCCACTATTGAACATCTTGCCAGCACTCTTGTCAGCAGTGATGCCCCGCTCCCAGAAACTAATCCAGTTGGGGTGTCCACTTCACTCCTACTGACAGCACTGCCCGGAGGTTCTCCAATTGTCAGCCCCTGGGAGGCAGGCTGCTCTGACCCTCTTCCAAGTTCCACACTCCAGCTCTCCGTTATTCTTTCTAAAGGCACCTCATGTCATAGTTTCTGCATTGTCACAATGTTTTTTAACCTGTGGATTTCAGATGCCTGAGAAGCCCTGAATTACATCAAGAACATGTGAATCAAGCCCCAGCTGGTTTGGCT
>NW_006342727.1:0-439 GCF_000327345.1 Myotis davidii
TCTCTCTCTCCCTCTCTGAAATTAATAAAAATAGGTGTTTTTTTGTTTTTTTTTTAAAGAAGGAACAATGGACAAGGGTTGCTTAAAGCAAAGATAACATTTTTGTAGATCTGAACCATGACTATCCACCCCAGTTAGGATTTCCTGATTAGATAATCCTGTGAAGTTACTTTTGGTCAGTTTATTACAGAGCTCCTTTTTCATTGACAGTAGTTAAGGTTAGTGGGACATTTACTGTGTGCCAAGAACTATGCTAAGTGCTTTACATGTATTATTTCACTGGATGTTCATAATAACTCTATAATGAAGGTAGAGCTATCATCCCTTTTGGGAAGTTGTGGAAATTAGCTGCCAAAGAGGCAAAGTCATTTAGCTAGTAAGATCCTTAGCTAGGAGGTAGCAAAGGTGGAATTCACAATCAGTAGCAAGGCCAAGGGAA
>NW_006342728.1:0-439 GCF_000327345.1 Myotis davidii
CTAATGACAAGAACAACCTAGGGCAAGTCATTTTTTCTCTTTGTGCCTCAGTTTCTGTTTCTGTAAATAGAATGAGTGCACTCTAGAGAGTTTGTAAAATTTGTCCTAGCTCTCAACATTTCTATGATGCCTACTAATGAGAATGGAAGAAAGTGAGGCAAAACATTTTACACTTGGTTTCTCTGTGACTTAGTGTAAAATACCAGAAAATTAAGGTTGACATTGTTTATTGTAACTTACTTTCACTTGGAATGCAAGAAAAGGTTATTACTGTGTTAATACAATGGAAGGTGACATTTTCCTACAGAGTAACTGTAAGACCACAGTAAAGAAAATAAGTAAACAGGAGATATGTTGGCCATCTAAGGTCTCAATGGCATATGAAGGTTAAGAGCTGTCAAATACATTGCTCTTTGAGTCACAATTTTAAAAAAATTAT
>NW_006342729.1:0-439 GCF_000327345.1 Myotis davidii
AAACCCACAGCAGTGCTGGCTGGGAAAAGAGCAGACTTCCCAGACGCGGAGCCTCTAGTGGTGCCTCCCGCAACGTGCTCGTGGGTCTTTTCCAAATTGCACATTGGGAACAACATGGCACCTTGGAGCGGGTGTTTCCTTAGAACACAATTCACTGAGTGAGAGTCAAAGGGACGAAGTGTTGACAGAGCAATTGAGAAGCCACAACCTCAAAAACAGTACCAATCAAGGGACCCACAAAGAGGGACTCTGGTGCCAACTGCAACACCCCCTCTACATTCTGTGGCATTGACGCACCCCACCTACTGTTTACATGTGCTGTTGATATCTTACCTGGGCCCTTACCTTCTGGGCAAGAGAAATTGCATGCATTTATGCACTTATCCAATTAATATACTACCCAGAATACTCTAGACCAGCCGTGGGCAAACTACAGCCC
>NW_006342730.1:0-439 GCF_000327345.1 Myotis davidii
AGAGAGGAAGGGGAAGAAAAAGAGAGGAGAGAGGGGAAAATATCAGTGTGTGAGGAAAACATCCATTAATTGCCTCCCTCATGCACTCCAACCAGGGATCAAATCTGCAACCTGGATATGCGTCCTAACTGGGAATCGAACCCGCCACCTTCTGCTGTTTTGGAGGACACTCCAAACACCTGACCCACACCAGCTAGGGCTACATGATTTTTAATATGCTAATACGGAAGCACTGTTACTAGTGCATCAGAAAAACATAATAATTGGATTCTTCAAAATTCTCTCTATTATATTATCCAATTGAAAACCTTATTCTGAGAAAGCAATGGTAATTTTTATCACATTATTAAATGGATCCACAGCACACAGAATAAACTAAAAAACCTTGGTGTAGAAACTCAACAAAGTGTTGTGATTTGTCCAGTTCACCTAACTGGTG
>NW_006342731.1:0-439 GCF_000327345.1 Myotis davidii
TTTTGTGTACCGGGCCTCTAGTTTATAATAAAAGCAGTAGTTTAACAATTCCAAATTCCACTTCTACTCTAATTTTCCTGTCACTGGTTAACAGAGGATGTGTGTCCCATTTTACTACATGAAGCCAGCACTACTTAATGCTGACAGCATGACTACTGACCAGTGCGTAACTCAAATACTGGGCAAAGAAGTCCTGGCTCGACATATCCATGGGATATGGTCCATAAGAACAAGTGAGGTTCCCCCCTCATTTTGACAACATACAAAGAATCCTTCATGTTTTGAGCAGGTCAGCTGCACAAATGACTAAGTATGTGGCTTTCACATTCTTAGCATCCCACAAACTTCAAACTCATTTTCAAAACTATGCTTGATTCAATGGAAGCCTTCAGCTCAACTTGCCAATCTGTCCTGTGAATAATGCAGTTACACAATGGTA
>NW_006342732.1:0-439 GCF_000327345.1 Myotis davidii
ACTTATACATGACCTGGAAAAATTCCTAGGATTCTAGTACTATGTGGATGATTATGCAGTCTGGGTGATCAAATGCATACATTTCTAATTTAGTTCAGTTATCGTTCCCACTATATCAGTTCTAGAAAAGAGATTCCTTAAGCTAGGTAGCTCAATGAAGGAAACTTAAGAGCAAATAAATGTTCTGTTTAATGTTAGTTCTATCAAGTCCTTCTGTTTGCATGTATGTTATATATTATATAGTTACCTAACATATTTTATTTCTCCCTATAGCAATGTATTTTTGTTTGTTTGTTTACTTCTCTTGCTTCACTCTTTTGAGCTGTAGCTAAAAATTCACCCTTTTAAAGACATGATGGAGAATATAACAGCTGGAGCGCTCTTAGTGCTCATTGTTCATTATATTTTAGATACTAGAAGGAAATAAATTCATAGGACA
>NW_006342733.1:0-439 GCF_000327345.1 Myotis davidii
TGCAGCTCACCATTCATACCAGATTAGGGACCCATTCCACTTCAGTAAGACCTCATTTTCACTTGATGACCTCTGTTTAATACTCTATTTTCAAATAAGGCCACACTGGGACTTAGGACTTCAAATATATCCACATTTGGTGAGACACAATTCTTACTTTATAATGGGTTTACTAAGGTTACATGTCAAATTACTCTTCCGAAGTTCTCAAAACCAGTCATTGGTGGAGCTGGAGTTCACATTCACATTTGATGACTTTATTGTTTAGGAAATAATCTTGGTACTCATTCCTCTGGGACTTTGAAAATAGTCTTTTTGGTTACTACAGTGGTGTGGAGAGAATTAAGCAGCACTAACCAGCATCCAAGTTTCATTGATGGCACCAGGACTAAATATGCACTTGTCAGAACCAATTTTTAAGGCGGGTCTCCAGGCCTTC
>NW_006342734.1:0-439 GCF_000327345.1 Myotis davidii
GACATAATTTCATTAACTTTCTAAGTTACAAAAGTTGTACATTTTAACACTAACATGTTTTCAAATTCATGGTCCGTGTATATACTGCACTTTGAGATCTATTTTTATTAATACAATTCTCTCTGATTATCAAATTTACCATTTTGGTTGTTTCTCCCTGCTTGGCAGTGAGCCTAGCCTTTATTAATATGCAGCATTTCTAAAAATTGGCAAAATATCAGCAGAAACTTAATCTCTGCCTCATTTCAGATTGACAGTTGAGTACCTGTGTTAGCTGTTTGTCATAAAGAAGAGAAACCAAGTGAAAATAGAGAACTTACTCACTGAAGTATGACTTTGGGCATGTGACCCAACCTCCTCTGTGCTTTAGCTCCTCTTATGTAAAGTTAATTATCAATATTATTTTTGCACACATATGGAGAAGTAGAAAAGCCATGGG
>NW_006342735.1:0-439 GCF_000327345.1 Myotis davidii
ATTTTCTGGAAATGACAAACTTCAAAGTTTATTTCAAACACTGGCCAAAAAATAATATCTTGAAGAAATCAATAATAGGGTGTGTGAACATTTATGTGTTAATGGCTAGGAGCCAGTCAGGCCCTATGAAGAATAAATCATGCACTTTCACCTAATATCTTTTTCTGATAGCCAGGCTGTCATGAAATGTTATATTTGGGTTGTAGCAAGTCATTTGAAATTTTTAATGTTAAACTTACTCATTAGGAGAAAATTGACATAGATAATATTACGAGTGAATTAATAGCTAGATGAGTAATGAGAACCAAAGAATGTTGGTTAATAGATCAAATTCTATCTGTAGTAAATTATCTATTTTAATGCTTTCACCAACATTTGTATGAAAATTTTGACTATCTACTTATAAAATTTACACTAATAAAAGAGAAAGATGCAAATT
>NW_006342736.1:0-439 GCF_000327345.1 Myotis davidii
GAGAGAGAAAAACATTGATGTGAGGGAGAAACACAGATCAGTTGCCTCCCATCCATGCCCTCATTCATCTATTGATGGACATTTGGGTTGCTTCTATTTTTTGGCTACTGTGAATCATGCTGTTATGAACATGAATATATAAGTATCTCTTTGAGTCTATTAAATTCTTTTTTAACTCAATATATCTGGCACATGGTCCTTATTATTCTCACATAGGACATGATGTTACTGGAATGTTAATGATCAATAAACATTTGCCATCTTACAGTTCTACCATAAATCAGAATATCAACATCATGTTTATAGTTACTACTGCACTCAGAGGCAAATAATAATTAGCAGTGTCCATCACAGGACAATCAAAAGCATTACCACATGCTAGGCACCATTCATATGTTACCAATCATATTCTGAAAATGTTCCTTGCTTGTGATAGCCA
>NW_006342737.1:0-439 GCF_000327345.1 Myotis davidii
TTTTTTCCTTAAAAATACCTTTTAAGAAAAGTGTTGATATGGCGAAATCTTACTTTCTTGAAGTAGTTTTTGCGATATTTTGAGATAGTTGCTATTTGTTCCAGAATATTGAAAATGGAAATGGTAAATAAAATGACATTTATGATACAGAGCTGCTAGTTTCTGCAGAGCTTGGGGATTAACACTTAGCAACTTTTTATGTTATTCCTGCAATGTTCACATCTGGGAAATAATATGAGATTTTGGTGCTGTTTCTTTATTGTCATGTCATAAGTTTCATATTGATGTGGTCCAAACACTGAGCAATGATTATGTAGAATGAAATTCAATTCCCATTTATGTTGTTAACTACTCATGTGATATTTTGCAAGTCAGTTTAGCTCTCCAAGCATCAATCTCCTCATCTGCAAATTGATTACATCAGACTAGTAAAAAAAAA
>NW_006342738.1:0-439 GCF_000327345.1 Myotis davidii
TTTGGGTTATTGATTTCTAGTTCAAATCTATTATAGTCAGAAAATTTATTTTTTATGTCAAATTGATTAGGATTTGCCTTATAATTCAAGATGTCATCTGGCTGGGTGAATATTCCAAATGCAAGGAGGTATATTCTGCTATTGAGTGCAGTGTTATATAAATGTCATAAAATCTAGTTAGTTGCTAAGTTTTTCTGTTTGTTTGTTTTTGTTGTTGGTTTTTCTATCTACTGGTAAATATTGATTACTGGAAGAAGAGTAGTGAAGATTTTACCAATAATTAGAGACTTTGTTTTTCTTTTCAGATTTAACAGATTCTGCCTCATGTAATTGGAAATTGTGGTATTGGGTGCATACACGTTTAGGATGGTTGTTTCTTCTTGGCCTTTTTATCGTTATGTAATGTCCATCTTTATCCCTGGTAACTTTCTATGCTCCA
>NW_006342739.1:0-439 GCF_000327345.1 Myotis davidii
GTGGAAAAACAAATATAGAAGGCAGGCTGGCCATTATTGACTCTGAAAAACACATATTCACTTACATTTTCCCTCTGGTTAGGCTTTTAGTGTATGATCATGAGGTGGAGGGAGACAGACAGACAGACAGGTGGTTATGCTTGGAAGTAGATTCATGGGACTCAGATTTGGTTCATGTTTTGAGAGCTTGAAAATTAAAAAGGTTTAACAGTAGTGATACTATTAATAAAAATTCATTCCATAAACATTTGCTGTTCTCCATTATCGAGGTCCATGGCAGTGCTGCTGCTGCTGATACATTTTAAATGCCTCTAAGGTTTATTGTGATTCTGCGAGACCCTTGTAGGCTCTAGTCTATGCCTATTTCTCTGTAATCAGTGTTCCTTCCCCCACTCAAGTGAAATGCTAATGATTGTCACAAATACTATTTTATTTTTTT
>NW_006342740.1:0-439 GCF_000327345.1 Myotis davidii
AAAAAAAAAAAAACTTCAAATCATCTTCCCTATCCATATAGTTACTGTTGGATGGCTATCTTGTTTCATTTTAATTTTCTCTTTTACTATCAAAGGACACATTCCCTGCAAAAGAAAATGATGAGTACCTCAAACTGTTTAGTTTTCATTGTTAAGTTAGTAGTGAGTTTATCTTATACATTTCAGTGGTTGTGCATTCATGAGAAAGTCTTACTATTCTCAGTGTGATTTTATTTCTTGCTTTTACTTAGAAAGGGGCTCTACCTAGATGTACCAAATCAGAATCCATTTTCAGATATCTATGTTTATGGAGACATTCAATTGAAACCTCTACAAAACATAGAAAGCATGAGGAAAATGGCCATTTTAAGATACAGATACGTAGAGTAATTATTTGAATAATCTCAAATAGACAGGTATCATTTTTGAAAAAAAAAAA
>NW_006342741.1:0-439 GCF_000327345.1 Myotis davidii
AAACAAACAAACCCAAAACAACAGTGAGTTGAAATGTGCACCAATAACCTCCTAGGATATGGTAAATAATCCTGGAGAAGGGTGAAGGGATGCTTTTCATTCTTTTACTCGATATACATTTATTGAGGTTCCTATATGTGCTCAGTATTGTACTAGGCTCAGGATACAACAGTGAATCTGAGAGGCAAGATCTTTGTTCTCATGGAGCTTAAATTCTAGTAGTGTACCAACAAATAAATGTTTCTTGAGCACCTACTATGTATAAAGCACCGTGCTCCAACTCCAGTCCCTTTCCTTCCCTCTCCATATAAAGAGAGAGAAAATGTTGCCTTTCCCTCTAGGATCTTACAATATACCAAAGCAAATAAAATTATGATAAGTAATAAGAGCAAATGGTAAATGCCCAGAGAGTTATATAAACAAGAAGATGCTTTGAGAG
>NW_006342742.1:0-439 GCF_000327345.1 Myotis davidii
CTCCTGCATGCCCCCAACTGGGGATGGAGCCCGAACAAACCTGCACAGGATGATGCCCAAGCAAATAAGCCATGTCGGCCAGGCTAGGTTGTATTATTTTTCAAAATATCCACTGCCCCTCCTGCCTGGTTTGTATTAAGCTTGATCGTGTGACTTGGCTTTAGCCAATTAAATGTGAGAAGTGATATATGCCCTTTTCAATCAGAAGCTATAACAGCCATCATATGTTCTCTTTCTCCTATAGAGCGGAAATGTCCTATACAGGAGATTGTTCCTTCTCTTTATGCCTCAGAGTGAAAATGGAATGGTACAGGGCTGTAGGGACACAGGGCATAAATAAGAAAAAAATCTTTATAGTTAAGCCATTGAGATATTTGGGTTGTGTGTTTTGTAAAACTTAGTCCAAGCTGACTGCTATAATAAACTAAGCAAATTGAAC
>NW_006342743.1:0-439 GCF_000327345.1 Myotis davidii
ACTCGTAAGTCAAGGCCCCACTGTAGTGATTTTCAGACAGGAGAGGGAAATATATTTCCTCTTCCCAATACAGGAAGTTTTTTGTTGTTTGGCGTGTGTGTTTTTTTCAGTCAGAACCCATAGCAGGGAATTTACTTTATAAAAACAAAAACTCTTCATGAAATTATGTAATGCCCCTTCCCCAGGGAGGTAAATACACTCTACCCTTGAGTCTCCCCCCAGATACACACTCAAGATCATAGAGAACCATTACTCTGATATAATTAGCATATTGGTTCCACAAGCCCCATGTACTACATTACATGGGGGAGTATTCGTGGGGACAGAATATAACTATAAAGGGAGAGTACAAGGAAATTTTTTGTAGGGATGAACGCATTCTATAGCCTGATTGTGTGTATGATAACATGGATATGCATGGATATTTACGTGTGTGTGT
>NW_006342744.1:0-439 GCF_000327345.1 Myotis davidii
AAAAAATGCCTCTTTAAAATAGCATTGCACACGTTGAAAATATCTTGAAGACATTCTTATGTGTTTAGGAGACAGATCATAATGTTTTCCCTTATGTCTTTGTTCACATCAGGATGCTAAGGCATTTTTCCTAAAAAATGATCTACTCATGTGGTTTACATAAACCGTGGGGCATGGGGAGAAGCTTAAAAGGAGGAAGAAAGCTCCTGCATTTTGTCAAATAAATAGAAAGCCCACCAAACTCTCAGATCTCTTCAGCCTAAATGCCAGTCAGACATTTAGATGTGAAATCTATCAGATAAAGTAGCAAGCAAAGTGGGCCCAGTCCTTTATTTCTAGCAGGGCAATGTTTGCTGATGGAGCACACTACAGAGGGCCCCAAGGATGCAAAAGGTAAGCTCATCTACTGCAGCTCAGGATGGATTTGTCCAATTTTTAT
>NW_006342745.1:0-439 GCF_000327345.1 Myotis davidii
TGCATGTGCCCCCTCACTGGGCCGTGCTCTGATTCTCTGGATGCTCACCATCTCCTTTGGAGATGCTAACCTCACTATAACCATCTTGGTAAAAGTAAGCCTTTGTGATTCTATGAAATCAATTACACAAATAGTCAATTTTGTGGATGCTTACTGAGCTCAGGAAATGAGTGGAATTGCCCTCTTTCTCTGTTCGTGCTTGGCAAGCTTCAGCTTCTCTTAAAGTGGTCTCTGTTTGGGAGGCAAAGGCCGAAGCAGTTTAGAGGAGAAGCCTTAACATCTGTTTTCCTTCTCTCTCCACGAGCACACATTTGGTTAGAACTGTCCCTTTTTTGTTTCCAGAGACCATCCAGATCCCTGAGTCTTATTAAGACCAAAAGATTCCCTGGGTCTTATTACGACAAGAATACCTGCTTTTATCGCTCTCTCTAGTTTTATA
>NW_006342746.1:0-439 GCF_000327345.1 Myotis davidii
CCATTTTTAACTTTTTGAGGAAACTTCATACTAACTTTCCATTTTTATAGAAGAATAAACTATGGGTGAAACGATTAAATGTGTCACTGATAACATCGATGTTCACTAGAGTAGACTACACCACTGAAATACTGAGACTAATATGTGCATAAGGAAGGAAGGAATCTGAAGGAAGAAATAAAAGATACGCTTCTATAATGGCTGTCCTCTGTGGTAAACACAAAGCGTAGGCGCTATTTCAAAGTCTCGTCAAGGAGATCTTTGAAGTGGAATTGTGCGAACAGATGTTTCACATTGAAAAAACCAATTGCTGATAAAAATAGGACTGAAAGGAAACAAATCATTATTATCTCTGGTGACTTAGGGAAGCTTGTTGTCAACCATTTTTATGAGGTTTTTTTCCCTATTATTGAATTGATTGGGGTGACATTGGTTAATA
>NW_006342747.1:0-439 GCF_000327345.1 Myotis davidii
CCTTTCCTGTTAATAATAACCAGATTATTACAACGGTATCACTGGGACTCAAAAGTCTTCACAGATTTTAAGTTTTGCTTGAAAAATAATCTTAAATTATGAGTTAAGAATATTTCAGTTTGAAGTTGCTTGTATGAGAAATAGCTTAGCAGTAAAAATAATAGGATAGATACCTGTGATCTTTGAATAAGGAATATAAGTCTTCAAACAATACAGCACCATCATCCCAAGAGCTATAGAAGTTGTAGCAAGTAGGGCTGGCAGGCACACCTCTTATTTAAATGACAGAAACAGAGGGCTTTCTTGTTCTGACTTTTTAAAGGGATCATCCTATATTCTTTTTTATTCAAATGTGAATCTAAATGTGAATAATACCATATCTTTATCTTTCCAGGTTCTACTTCAATTGCAGCAGAAAAGAGAAATTGACAACATTTTT
>NW_006342748.1:0-439 GCF_000327345.1 Myotis davidii
GCCGAGCTCAAAAGGCTCGCCATCACTGGCTTATACCATCAGTTTTATTGTCTTATTAGAAAAGAATGCTGTTACTTCTTTCTTTACATTCATCTTGTGATTCCCTAAAAATTGTGAAGCTTTGTTTCTTTGTCAATTCTCCTTTTGCCATTATGGGTGGGATATGGAAAATTCTAATTGTGTTCAATGAAAACTAAAAAAAGACTATAAAGATAATGTCTCTAGTCTTTTATATCTTTTTTGAAAGATGAAGCAAAGCTTTGTACAGCACAATAAAAACTAAAGGATGATGCAGTAACTGTAACGTGTTTCATGATTGCTTCATTTTGAACGATGGTTGTCATTCTTACATTTTCATGTTATTGTAGTCTTTTTGGCATAATTGGCAATAATGAATTAAGAAATGAACTTAATTTCTAGGATAATGAACAGCAAATTT
>NW_006342749.1:0-439 GCF_000327345.1 Myotis davidii
TCTTAGGATTTAATAACATTTTTATTTCTCAAGTTTACTGTATCCTCAGAATAGAGTACATAATGCACATCACAGATGAAATATGTGTTAGTCGACTGTTTATGTAAGAAGGACTGTTTATGTAATCAGGAAGGCTTCTGGCCAACAGTAGGCTATTGGCAGTTAGTGTGGGGGAATCAGAGTGATCCCCGGGTTTCTGGCTGTGCAGGTGGCCAGTGCCCCAACCCAGTGTTCACGGGTCCGCTGTTACCGACCGGAGTTACCCCTGAGCCGCGAGCTCAGGCCCGCAGTGTCCTGGCCGCCGCTCCCTCACGGTTTCTCCCGCAGCCATGGGCCTGGCCGCCCTGGAGGTCATGCAGGCCGTGCAGCGGACCTGGACCAGCTCGAAGGTGCGCATGAACGGGAAGACGCGGCTGATGCAGTGGAGGGACATGTTCGA
>NW_006342750.1:0-439 GCF_000327345.1 Myotis davidii
TTTTGTGTACTCACAACTGTAAACCTACTTTGGCCTCACCCTGTATTTTTGTATGTATGTAATGCATTTTATTTGCTGTTTTTTTTAACCTCCAAACTTTTACATTATGGAAAAGCTCAAATATATACAAAATAAGTGGATAATATAATGAACTCCCTTGTATTCATTGTAATTTATCTTAAATAAATAGCTAGGTGTAAAATTACTGGATCAAAGGGTTGATATATGTTTAATCTTATGAGAAACCGCCAAACCTTTTTTCAGGCAGTTGACCCATTTTAGGCTCCCACCGGTGGTGTGTGAGAGCCCTGGCTACTCCACATCCTCTCCAGCATTCAGTGCTATCAGAATTTTTAATTTAGAAATCCTGATTTGTATGTGGTGGCAGCCAATTGTGATTTTAATGTGCATTTTCCTGATGACTAATGATGTTGAGTTT
>NW_006342751.1:0-439 GCF_000327345.1 Myotis davidii
TTTTTTTTCACTGTTAAATATTTTAACACATTATGAGGATTACACATGGCATATGGCACACTTTAGAAGCTATTATTGCCTTTTAAAATATCTCCTCAGGTGGAAAAAAGCATTTGGCATACATTCATGTATGATTCATGATCTACTGACTTTGTATTTGCAGTGGCCATCGTGACTCAGATCTTAGAAAGGGACATGCTATTTTAATTCAAATCTGAATTTTATCTTTGTTTCTTTAGCTCCCATTTCAATTAAGGTGGGATACTGTGAAAGCCAACAGCTCCTACAGTTTGTTTTTCCTTAGGGAGGGGCAAAATGGGTGTCTAATTAAAAGAAAGTCCATCAGTAATCATGTTATGTGTTCAACCCTGAAATTTTCTAAAAAAGAAACCCTTTCTCATCTATATATTTCTATCTGGAAAACTGTTTCATTTTTTTT
>NW_006342752.1:0-439 GCF_000327345.1 Myotis davidii
AAATTTCATGCACCGGGTCACTAGTTCTTAAATAATAAACGTATACGTATCCAGCCAGCCCCCCCGCCCCACCCCACTCCGCCCCGTGCGTGCAGGTGGTTTGTTTTTCCAGCTGGACGTTAGCATTCTGCCTGAGCCCTGTCTTTAAATTGCTTGGATGGTCCGTGGGCTCCACCCTGACGGGTCCTGATGGCAAGTGATGGCTGCAACGAGCTGGGGATCAATATCCATGGCGGGTGTCCCGAGCTGATAACGCCATTGAGACAATGCGTCCCATCCACACGCGGCAGCTGAGAGGGGGCAGCATCAGGGATGTTGTGCTAAATGACCCGGTCGTTTCTGGGGCTCTTTAGTGAATTCCAGTCCAGAGAGTATCTTAGTGGAGAAGGGGAGGCTGTTCGGGAGGCGCTGATGCAAATCGATGGTGCTCCGTGCCCTG
>NW_006342753.1:0-439 GCF_000327345.1 Myotis davidii
CTAGTCTCTCATTTTGTCACCTCACTCTTAGTTTACTTGCCCAGATAGGAAATATCAGTCATTTCCATAAGTTTCTGCAGACCTATTTCTAGATGCTTAGAAAAACATCTGCCTAGTTTCTAGGGATTTCTCATTAGTACGTGTAAACTGGTAACAACACACTTCATGTGAATGGGTTTTTATTAAATGTTTTATATACATGACAGTTTTATAACACTCCATCATGTATGCAGAAGAGATATAATTATCATTCTGAAGATGTTTTCCTGTACAGACTGCACATTGTAGGGAAGGCTAAGACTCCAAAGCAGGTCTTTAGACCCAAAGTTGGTGCTTACCTCACACTCTGTTACTTGTATTATTCATTCCCAAAAGGAACCAGACAGAATAACCCACCATGGGAATTATTACTCTCTAAATACAAAGATTTTTTTCCCCC
>NW_006342754.1:0-439 GCF_000327345.1 Myotis davidii
CATCCATTATCCTCTATCCTAACATCTTTCTGTTCCTTATAGTGTGGATCACAATCTATAATGATTTAGTTATTTATTACTTGTGTACATATTTATTTTATTTCTCCCATGCCAATGTATATCCTATAGGGTCAGGAAATATATATATATCTTATTCTCTATTGTATTCCCAGTGCTTAACATAGAGTCTGGCTTCCAGGGGTCATTTGATAAATAACTACTGATTATTGTACCTACAAGGAACACATTGAGGACATAAAAAGGCTAAAATTCAAAGGATAATGACAGATATACTAGGCAAAGACAAACCAAAAGAGCTGAAGTAACTATTAGCAACAGAAAAATAAAACCTTACACAGAGTTTAATAAAATATATAACCAAAGCCCTGGCTGGTGCTTTTTAGTGGTTGCAGGGGTGGGCAAACTTTTTGACTCAAGG
>NW_006342755.1:0-439 GCF_000327345.1 Myotis davidii
TAGAAAGTGTTGCTCTAATGAAATGTCAATACTGGCTACTCATACTTTTCTGATTGTGGACTTTGACCATGTCAGAGAAAAAGTGCAGGTTAACTTGCCATGGTTTACAATATCTTCAGGCCTGGTGCTCTTTCTTCTTCTGTAACACCCCCCGCCCCCAAAGAATCCTAAACCCCGAAAACCTAGGGAAATAACATCTGACAGTAGCATTCGACTGTGGTTTCAATGGCTGCACATGGGACAATTATGTTTTTAGCAAATGGGTGTCACTTTGAAGAAAGGAAATGCGGGGCAATTATATTGATGCATGTCTCCCAGGGCTGGACTCACACACCTGCAAAGGGGGCAGTTCAGCTTGACATCACTCATCGCTTCTTGACCTTTATGGTGAAATACGCACAAGGGTGTTTGTGTTTTACAACTGCCAAGGGCTGCTGCC
>NW_006342756.1:0-439 GCF_000327345.1 Myotis davidii
AGAGATAATACATCTTAAGATGAAAGAGAAACTTACCATGTTTTAAATCAAAAGTTTAAATAAAGTTATAGTTTTTGAGACTTCTTAGTATGACTATGACCCTAAGAAATATGAATAGTTTGGGGAATATAAGTCAAAGATAATCATGATTATGTGGTTCATGCTGTGAAATTCTCAGTATGTTAAGAAAATAAATACAGTATATATGAGCACCATTAGAAATGTATTGTATGTACATACATATATTTAAAACTTTACCTGACTGAAATTTGCATTTTAGAGTGAAGGACAGCACACAATTATAAAAATACATTCTTAATCTCACATGTCATGACCTATTTTAAAACATTTCATCTAGCATTCCTTCTAAAAATCAACAAAAGAATACACATAAAGCCAGTATTCTTTTACAGGCAAAGTCCCTTGGTTAAACAGAAAA
>NW_006342757.1:0-439 GCF_000327345.1 Myotis davidii
AATATAATAACTGAATTATAGCTGAAAGAGCTGCAAGACAGTCTCTCCCTGAGGAGGAGTAACTAGGGAAGCCTAAAGTCAAAAGATAACTCACAAACAAGTACATTAGAGGAATTTGAAGCCTCTGGTACGTATAACTGCAACAAACGTACAACATAACCCAACTCAGCCCAAATCCTCACAGTAAAGTCTATTTATCTTAGTTTCTATTATCCAATTCATCATGTTGGCTTTCAACAAAAAATGACAAGGTATACTAAAAGGCAAGGAAAAACACAGTTTTAACTAACAAACCAAGCATCAGAACTATAGTCAGATATGACAGAGATGTTGGAATTATGCATAGATCAGTAACATAGTCATTTATTATCATTAAGTATTATATACTTAAGTATTATATAATGTGCTATACTTTTAGAAGATTGAGAGCAATATGTTT
>NW_006342758.1:0-439 GCF_000327345.1 Myotis davidii
AATCATGTGATATTTGTCTTTCTTTAACTGGCTTATGTCACTCATACATTTTAAAAGTGGTATTCAAAATACTCCACAGGTTATTGTATATTTAAATATGTATGTTATATAAATGTTTAAGAGTATGTGTAAAGTTTTACTGATTAATGTAGCTATTATTTGTACTATTAATACTATTTTAATTGGTTCATAAACTATAAGCTTAAAAGATATACCAAAAGACTTACGATGTTATATTGTCTTTTCTATGCAAATTGTCACTTTGAATGTGTTGCTATGTTCTTAACAATATACTAGAAAAATATACATGGCCAGAAAAACCTGTCAGTTAATCAAGAATTGCTGTTTTTTTCCAAGTTATGATAGTGTTTTCCTCAGACCAAACCATTACTTACATATACAGTATACTCAGAAGTTTAATTTTACTAAATATAATAAT
>NW_006342759.1:0-439 GCF_000327345.1 Myotis davidii
TGCTCTTTCCAATTCCTTCCACATTCTAATCACAACATCTCACTAAAAGCTAGTGCCCGTTTTCAACCAAGCCCCAGGCGCCTATGGTCACAATACAGGACTAAGTATTTATAACTTAACTTTAAGAAGAATGATTTTTCGGTTTGTTAAATGACACGGTAAGGCCTCTGGCTTTGGAATAGGCAGCAGGAAATGGATGAGCAAATAATAATAACTAATATTTACACTAAACTTTCCCATTTACAGGGAGACCTACAATCCAATTAATCTTCATAACAGCCCTGCAAAGGAAGCATGCTACGTCAGTCGCTACCATCCATTTCTACAGTACAAGCTTCCCCCGCTGTAAATGGCCCAAGACATAATGAGCGATACCTCAAAGACAGTTTAGACCACATTGGCAGAAACTATTTTGATCAATGCCTTACAGAAACTCGCT
>NW_006342760.1:0-439 GCF_000327345.1 Myotis davidii
CAGCCTGGCCAGGGATCATGGCATTGGAGATACTTAATGTCCCTGGAATGTCCCCCAGGACATTTCTCAGGATGTGGCAGTGAGCTCAGTGGTCCTTAAGCTCTTCAAAGTCGGCCTGTAGCGATTGCTAGGGGGGGCTTTAATATTTTAGGGTCCCAGTTGGTTCCATACTGTATGAAAGGGTCCGTGCCCACATCTATGTGAAACAAAACTATAAAGACTCCTACTGTCCTTCCCCAACATCGATCCTGGGTAACCTGGGCCGGGCCAGTCGTGGAACTCTGTTTGCACAGGGAGGGCTCCGTGACCCAGGCGGGAGCGGTCAGAATCCTGCTCTGGGGCTGTACCCACAGATGCTGCCGGAGGCAAACCCCTTGCCTCAGGGCTCCAGCTGCCTGGTGTGTGTCCCTGCCTGGGAAGCACGGCTTTGAAGTGGGGG
>NW_006342761.1:0-439 GCF_000327345.1 Myotis davidii
TTTTCTTAAATGAAGGTAGTTAATTACCCAAAATTTTAATGATTTCATGTTTCTAAGGCCTAAAATATTTTTATCATATTTCATACATCTCTCACATATGATGAGATGCTTATACCTGTAAATTCAACCTCTTCCTTATTTTCCATTTCTAGAACTGTACAAATAACTCCACTACTGTCACATGTCACTATATTTAGCTCCCCATTATGTTGAATTTTTGTGGATTCCTAGAGTTTCAAGATAAAATAAAACATACTTCTATTAAACATCTAGTATGTGTTATGCACTGAATTTTTACATAATTATGTAAAATAGATTATCTATAAATATAGTTGTTTAAACCCTGTAACAACCCTGAAGGTAGATATGCTATTCATTTTGTGAATAAGAAAATTAAATTAGAGGAGATTATAATTTATGTAATTTCACACCATAAGTA
>NW_006342762.1:0-439 GCF_000327345.1 Myotis davidii
AGGAAACTCCATACTGTTTTCCATAGTGGCTATTTACCAATCTCATTTCCCTTTGAGAGAGCCATCACTACCACCCTCCCATTATCACTGTCACAAAATCTCATGTGGATTCTACTGGAACCTACTCTCTCCCATAGAATCAGTTAAGAATTATTCTTGGATATATTTGAAGTACCATTTGCAGTTTTAATGTGCTGTGTAGAAAATATCCTGAATCAGGAGCCAAATGTCTGGTTCTGATTTCTACTCGTGTACTTAATAGCTAACTAATATTGGGCAAATTTAAACTTTTGTATCTTTTTTTTCCTCATTGGTAAAATAGGAATAATACTATTTCTCATCTTCTTAACAGTATCAGTATAACACAGAAAGAAAACTGTATATGAAATTTCTTTGAAAATTAAACAATAATAGACAAAGATTGAAATTAACCATACCT
>NW_006342763.1:0-439 GCF_000327345.1 Myotis davidii
GATGTGCTAAATTTCTTAGCCTGGTGTCATATGTTGTAAGTCCCTGAGGGTTAGTTGCAAAAACAGTTGGGATAGAAACTATTACCAGTCCAGCCTCGGTTCTTGAATGTCTCCCAAATTGAACAATTTGGTTCTTGACTAAGTTGTTCATAGAAAATATAGGTCCCTGTTTTTCAAACAAACTTCGGTTCTAGACCCGACAATTCTTACAAGCTGATGCGTCAGCATGACAAAAAGTATCTCTTTGGCCACAAACGAAGGAGAGAACTGAGTCAGTTGACCTCTAAACGTCATTTATTTACATCTCAGGAAACTGTGCTGTGAATGTTTTCATGGGTTTTAATTAATTTATTTTTTGCTTTTGTTGCTGGTGAAGTGGAAGATTAGCACAATTTTAGAACATACAGAGGCCACCAAGTGTGCTGATGTTGCTAAGGGT
>NW_006342764.1:0-439 GCF_000327345.1 Myotis davidii
AGTGAAATATGTTTGGAAAGATAAGGGAGTTCAGTTTGGGACATGCTGAAATTGAGCTGTCTGTTAAACAACCAAGTGACTCTGTCATGGATGCAGAGAGGCCCCGGCTGGCGGTCCATACCCATCACTATACTCCGAAGCTTTGATTTTGATATAAAAAGTTCAGTGTTATGCACAGCCTTCCTGATAATTCCAGTAATTGATCTCCCCTATGCAATGTCCAAGAGAAATTCATGTTACTTTAAAACACTAGTGTGTCTTCTCCTTCTCTTTTCTAATGAAAGGTAACAGGATAAAATGAAGAATATATAGAAGACAATGTTTACAGCCTCACAGATACCAGTAAACTAAAACACCACTACCTAGAGCCTACCAATTCACAGGTTATGTCAGAACTCTCATCATGAAAAGGAACAGTCTAAACCTTAAAAAAAAAAAA
>NW_006342765.1:0-439 GCF_000327345.1 Myotis davidii
ATCAATTGTATTTCTATATACCAACAATGAACAATAAGAAATTTAAATTAAAAATAAAATATAAATTAAAATAGCATCAGACAATATGAAATGCTCAGCAATAAATCTGACAAAGATGTGAAAGATCTGTACTGAAAACTACAAAACATTGCTGACAGCAATTAAAAACTTAAAGAGGTATTCTGGGCTCATGGATCAGAAAACTCAATGTGGTTAAGATATCAATTCTCACAAAACTAATTTATAGATTCAATAGAATCTCAATCACTATCCCATCTGGCTTTTATTTTGGAAATCAATAAGTTGGTTTTAAATTGATATGGAAATGCAAAGGACATAGAATCACCAAAACAACTTTGAAAAACATCATTAGAGAACTAACATTGCATAACTTCAAGATCTATTATAGATCTACTAGAGGCCTGATGCACAAAATTCA
>NW_006342766.1:0-439 GCF_000327345.1 Myotis davidii
CTGAATAGGCCAATAACAACTAATGAAAATGAAGTAATTAAAAAGCTCCCAGCAAACAAAAGATCTGGACCTGATGGATTTACAGGAGAATTTTACCAAACAGGAGATTTCAATGATAGATAGATCAATCAGACAGAATGTCAACAAAGAAAAAGGACTTAGACAACACTACAGATCAACTGAACTTAAAAGAACATTCCATTCAACAACAGTAGAACACTCATTCTTCTCATGCACTCACAAAACATTTCCCAGGATAGATAACATGCTTGGGCACAAAACAAGTTTTATCAAATTTAAGAAGACTGAAATCATACCAAGTATCTTTTACAATCACAACAGAATGAAACTAGAAATCAACAGGAACAGGAAAACTGAAAAATTCACAAATGCAGGGGTAGGCAAGAGTAGGTTTACAGTTGCTCATATGGAAAATAAT
>NW_006342767.1:0-439 GCF_000327345.1 Myotis davidii
GAGCCACACAGGCCAGTACAAATTTTTTTTTAAATTATGATGAAAAGGTGAAAGAACATGAAATCAATGGAGTGAGAGTTAATACACATAAAGTAGTAAAGGGTTGCACCTTTTTAGCATCATCTTTGCTTCTCTATCAACCATTAGCATAAGCCCCAAACCTCAACCCATATCCTACCTACTCAACTATAGATAAAAATGCTTACATTTTTTATTTTGGAGATGGCAGTTTTAAATGATGACAAGATCCAGGATGTGGCTGTGGGAGTGGGTAGCAGAAGTAAAGAGAAAGCCATTGGAGATGCGGAAGTCAGAGAGTTTTGGAGGGTCACACTAGTACATTGAGGGTGATGGCTCACTTGGTAGAGAAGGCTGTGCATCTGTCTTTATTGAATGATGAAGTGTAACCATAAGTGGGTATATGACAGGGACTTGGAGA
>NW_006342768.1:0-439 GCF_000327345.1 Myotis davidii
CCCGCATGTGGCTTGCGAGCCACAGTTTGCTCACCACTAGTGACTAGTGTATGCCTTTTAGCTAGAACAATGCCTAGCACAGTAAGGAATTAATAAACATTTGTTAAAAGACTTTCACATCATTCTTCCTATGTTTTGCCACTAGGCTTTCTTTGAATTCTTAAAAAACACTATGCAACTTTCTCCCTCAGTACCTTAGCATGCTTATTTGCTCTTCCTAGAAATTTCCCTGACACCATTTATTTAGTTAACAGCTACCTATTTTTTAGGTCTACACTTTTCAGGTATAAATGTAACTTCCTCAGCTTTATTATCCCTGATATTCTAGACAAGATGAACAAGATAATCTCCTAATATCCATATTATTCCTTCATAGAACTTCTCTGTTCAGTTTTTAGTTGGGAATATTGCATTATATGGTTGTTAAAGTCAAATGATT
>NW_006342769.1:0-439 GCF_000327345.1 Myotis davidii
GCGCTCAGCCACTGAGCCACGCCGACCAGGCTCACTGTGGTTTTAATTTGCATTTTCCTAGTGACTAAGGATATTGAGTATGTTTCCACTGATTGAAGGCATGTTTGTTCAGATCACCTGTCCATTTTTTATTGGTGGTTTGTTTTCATTTTATTGAATTGTAGGAGTTCTTTATATCTTCTGGATATGTCTTTTTATCAGGAATGTGATTTGCAAACATTTTCTTATAGTCTGTGGCTAGTCTTTTCATTTTCTCAGTGGTGTTTTCTGAAGTACATGGTTTTTTATTTCGGTGAAATCCGATTGACCCATTGTTTGTGGTTTGGTGTTGAATCTAAGAGCTGTTTGCCTAACCCTAGGCTAGGTTGTGAAGTGTTTTGTTTTTGTTTTTTTAAATATATTCTATCAAACCGGTTAGGGCATGAAGTGTTTTTTTTTT
>NW_006342770.1:0-439 GCF_000327345.1 Myotis davidii
GCCAGTGTCTTGAAATGGCACAGTAGTAAAGCAACTGTAAGTTAGTTGCACTTATATCTGTGGCAGTTATAGAAACGTATTGAGGAGAAGGGATTGATGAGAATTTATATGGTTTCTATTGTACACAGCTGGCTAGCAGCAAGTTTGAGTCATCATTCAGAGGCTTCTCTGTAGAAGGGGATGACCCAACACAATGAAAAGATTTTAGGATAACCAGGAGCTGAGTGAGAAATTATAAAGGACTGGTATCACTAGGAAGTGTTTTTGTATATGTCCAATGGGAGAATCTTCAAAAACAATGAAGTTATCCAGAAAAAAATGATCAGTTTTAAATATATACCAGAATTAGAGAACCTCCAAATCAGATTAAAATAGTACCATATTCCATAAACATCTTCCTCACTGTAGTTTTAATTTTAATCTCTCTGATGATTAGTGA
>NW_006342771.1:0-439 GCF_000327345.1 Myotis davidii
TACACCTTCAGCGTTTCCTGAATTGCAATTTTTCTGCTGTTCCTGAATAAACGCAACTTCTGGTCATTCGACCTTGACTCTTTGCTTAGGTTTGACAGGGTGTGCACTTGCGTGAGGGGCTATTGTCAGTGTAAGGCCTCCACTTGACCCAATAACTGGATGCTGAGACAACAATGCCCCCTCTTGACAAGGCCCTAGAGCCCCCTTTATTGTGCTGTGACAATGAGTAGTTACATTTCTTGGTTCAGAGATTGCAACTAAATTGTCATGTGAGTAAACAAGAGGGGGAATTCTGAAAATAGATATGTTGGCTCCTTACAGTGTACAGCTTTTTCTGTCAGGTCTTATCAATGATCATACTCTTTGTAGTCTATCAAGTAATGAGCTAAATCATGGCAAAAAAACAAACAAACAAAAAAACCCAACCAAACAAAAAGAA
>NW_006342772.1:0-439 GCF_000327345.1 Myotis davidii
GTCTCTTTAGAATAAGCCAGATATTAGTTCGTGTAAAATCAAACCCGGGAAGCAATCGCGCGCCAACACCTGATGAATCAGAAACACCTTCTAGAAAAGGAATGAAAAGTCACCCCACAGAACACTGGTTTACTTTTTAAATTTTTCCTCTCTCTATAAGGAATGTGCTTGTTGGGGGAAACGAGAAAAGTATGAAAACAAACCTGGGTGGAAAGAAAGTCGGGGTTAGTGAGACGGACAGTAGAAGAGAAAGCAGTCTTCGGGGAGAACTCCTGGGGTTGTGTGTTTGCTCTAAAATAATGTATAGAATGAGTGAATGCTGACGGAGGCAGGAAAGTGGGCCTGGGGTCAAACTGATAGGAATCCCTGCATTTCTTCTCCATGATGTTATTTTCTCCCAATCTCTCTTTTTATCTCTCTCTATCTCTCTATCTCTATG
>NW_006342773.1:0-439 GCF_000327345.1 Myotis davidii
ATATATATATATATATTTTCCAATTCTCATCTGAGGATATTCTTTCAATTGGTTTTTGGAGAGACTGGAGGAGAGGGAGGGAGAGAAGAACATTTATATGAAAGAGATACATGAATTGGTTTCCTCCCCCACATCCCCCAGGGTGCTGGGGATCAAATCTGCAATGCTTGTGTCATTGACTGAGAATCAAACCCACTACCTTTTCATGCCTGGGCCAATGCTTTAATCACTGAGAAACACCATCCAGGGCTCCATATAATTTTTGAAATATTTGTTCTAGTTCATATAAATACACTATTCATATCTTGGTAGAAATTGCATTCAATCTGTAGATTGGTTTGAGTAGAATGGACATTTTAATGATGACAGTTCTTCATATCCATGAACTTATTTGGATTTTCTTCTGTTTCTTTCTTCAGTGTTTTATAATTTTCTGAGT
>NW_006342774.1:0-439 GCF_000327345.1 Myotis davidii
CAAAGTCATCCCCTCACGTAGACGGAATAATCACCTCGTTTCATAAAGCACTTCTCAGGCCATAGACACTGGAATCATTTCAGGCTGAGCCAGATGCGGCCAGGAGGAGGTTTTATAACGAGGCGGAGTTTCTCTCTGTCCCTTCGGTTGCACCTGTAACATAAACAGCCAATGGAGACGGAAGCGCGTTTAAAGCCACTCAGCTGGGCCTCTGCTGCCCTGCGTCCTGCTTCAGTGTTTGCCTGGGTTTGTGGCTCGCCCCGGCTTTGGGAAGCCCGGACGCGTCCTGGCACATGGCTGACAGGCCCTGGGCCAGCTCACCTTGGGGCTAATTATACAATTGTAGGTGCTTATTTTTAAAAGAGGTTTCAAGTGCAAGAGAGTGAAGAGGGTTCTTTTATTTCCTCCGTATTGTTGTTATACTACAAAAAAAAAAAAA
>NW_006342775.1:0-439 GCF_000327345.1 Myotis davidii
ATACGTATTTCAATCTCAATCCTCTCTTGGAGAAAAAACGTCACTTAAGATCCTTTGGAGTTGAAAAAATATTGATTTGGAAAATCCAGATTCAGGGATTTTTATCTGGGTGTCAAAGATAAAGAGGTAGAGATTTTTGTACTTAGTGTCTAAAAACTGGTCCCCACCTAGGAGTAAGACATTGAAAGGCCCACTAAAGCTATTAATATCATGTTAAAGTCACCTGTGAATAAGTTTTAAACGGGCTTTAAATGAGAGAAGAAAAATAGACAGACTGGTCCTAATTTTTAAAATGGGGAATAAAAAAACCCCTCATTTCCCTTGTTAAGTACCACAATTTTACAACATCTAGATCCCTTTAATCATCTTTATATGAAACCTGCCATATGACTGCTTATAGTAGAGGCCCGTGGTCAGCAAACTGCGGCTGGCGAGCCAC
>NW_006342776.1:0-439 GCF_000327345.1 Myotis davidii
ATGCTATTTGATTTGATCTTCTCACCAACATGTAAAGCTAGCAGGACTCTATCTATGTCAAGCTGTGGAAATTGAAATGTGGAGCGCTGAGCTTGGTATTGCGATCCTGGGTTGAGTTCCGGCTCTGCCAGAGACACCTTCTAGTGATTTGGTGAGGTCAAGTAACGGAACCTCATTGAGCTATAGCTTCCTTATGTATTAAATGAAGACAAGTCAATTGTTGTGAAGCATAAATGAGCTGAGGTATGTAAAATGCTTACTAAGCATAAAGTTGGGCACGTACTAAGTGACCTGATATTATTGGCATTTTCAAGGTTACAAAGCTAATAAATCACACAGCCAGACCCAAGACATCAATCCTTATTGAGAAGTAAATAGTTTAGATATTGAAACTCAGTATAACATTATCTGTCCATTTACCCTTGACAACTTTTTGAAA
>NW_006342777.1:0-439 GCF_000327345.1 Myotis davidii
GTGTCTTCTTCTAAGGCCTCTTTTGAAAATTCTAATTTTTCCTATATTTCCCCCTATTATTTCTTTCATTTATGTGAGAGGAGAAGAACCGTTATTATTGAAATCCTATGTATCTTGAGGACCAAAGGACACCCCATTAATCATGATGTAATCTTGCTAGTCTAGAGACACTAATCCATGTGTCACCAGGAAACCTCTCCACACTTGTTAGTACCTTTTTATAGTTTACTAAGCAGGTATCTGGTGTCAAAAGAAAGAAAGAAAGAAAAAAGAGCCAGAAAATATATGTTTAAATAAGAACAGAGATTATTTTACTGTTCATAAGCAACATTAAGGCACATATATTTATTCAAATAAGTCTGAAAAAGTGATTTAGGGGGCACTGGATAAAAGAAAGTGAAGAGACTAGCCAAAGAACATATATTCCTAGCCCATGGAC
>NW_006342778.1:0-439 GCF_000327345.1 Myotis davidii
CTTTCATTCTGTCAGTTATGTTAATTATTCCACTAAATAGTCCAAATTAGTCCACATTTTTTCTATCTTCATAATTATCACTTACCCCCTCGGGATCCTAAAAAGGAATAGAAATCCATTTAAACCTGTTAAAATTGAAAGAATAAAGGAACAATTTTCCTTCAAATTGTTGAAATTTCAACAATTTCAAAATGTTGAATAACATTTAAGAAGACTTTAAGGCATATTGGGACACACAGGACCAGCAACAGCTGGTTGCTATTACATAACCAGGTATGAACTGTCAAGAGAAAGGCATGTTCTGGAACCTATGAAAGCTGGACTCTTGGAAGAGGTGCTGCCAGGCGGGAGGTGCAGTGACCACCTCTAGACCCTCTGTACTGAAGCAGGAAGGGAGCAGAGGGAAGAAACAACTGCACTGTGTGCTCTCTGTGTTCTT
>NW_006342779.1:0-439 GCF_000327345.1 Myotis davidii
CCAACAAAACTTGAAGTCTAAAGTTCAAGTTTCTTTCCCAACACTTTCTCTTTTGGACAAGTTAGCCTCCGGTGCCCTCATCTGTAAAATGGTTTCAGGTATATAAACCTTACACTGTAGCTTTCCACTAGTGATTATTAAATCAGCGGACACTGCAGGGAGTAAGCAAATAACAGGATGGGAGATGAAGAAGGGAAGCAGCTCCTCCCACCTTCAACTGAAGGGCCCTGGATTTACTGGCTGTGTGGATGAGATGTGCCAGTGAGCTTCAACTTGGAAAGACGGTGATGAAGACAAGGAAAACCAGGGATTATGAATGCAAATAATGTTGCTTGTTTTGGAATTTTAATCCTAATTTTTAATTTAAGATTATGAGGTCATAACAGGAAAAAGCAAGCATAGGAATTTGAGATTGTAGTAATGGAGATCTCAATAAAAC
>NW_006342780.1:0-439 GCF_000327345.1 Myotis davidii
CCTTGTAATGTTCTTGTAAGGAACAGCGTTAATGAATGGAGAGCGTTTATATATATTCAGTAAATAGCGGCTGACATTGTTCCCATGAGTGAGTCTGTCAGGCTCACCCAGAATGGGGGGCACTGGGGACTACTTCATCTCTGGGGCTCTTTTTCCTGGCCTGGCTGTCCCCATCTTCCCACCACTGTCCTGTACATACTCTTTGCTCTAAAACAAACACAAAGAGAACTTGCCCACCTCCATGCCTTCACTCACAAATAAGAGCATGTTCCCTATCAGTGATTCTCAAAGTATGGCTCCCACACTACCAGCATCAGCCTTCAGAAACCTTGTTCGAAAAGCAAACTCTCAGCCACCCCAGACCTACTGAATCAGAAACTCTTAAGTGTGGGACCCAGAAATCTGTGGGTGGTTTTTTTGGTTGTTAATCTTCACCCAA
>NW_006342781.1:0-439 GCF_000327345.1 Myotis davidii
AGGTCTAGGAGCTAATCCAAGCTCCCGTTCACAATTAAAAGATTTCATTACTCACTGAATTCAGAAGTGCTGTGGGAAAAGAACAAACGAACCTAGAGTCACTTAAATCCACATGGTCACCTTCCTAATATGCTTTTGTGGGGAAATGCCAAATTTTACAAGCTCATTTTGTGCAAGAGGCAAATCAATAGAAACTCTGTTATTTGATTTTTTCAGGCACCAATTCCAGATACTTACCGAGGAAAATATAGAGAAGACCATGCAGACCCAACCAGTGCTTATGCAGATGAAGTGAAAAAAATCATTGAAGAAGCTCATAAGAATGGAAGGAAGGTGTGTATTTACAGCTTTGGAACCATGTTAACATCTTTATAAAAATGGATTTAAGTCATTGTGATACATTGGAGAGATAGAAAAGAATTAGATCTCAATTCCCTGT
>NW_006342782.1:0-439 GCF_000327345.1 Myotis davidii
CATATTAGGCTTTTATTATATAGGATGTCCTTAGTTGATACAAGGGACAGGAGGGGAAATGGGAAGTTTGGGGGAGGAGATTATAATTTGGTTTTAGATATTTTGAGTTTGAGGCACCTTCATGATTGTAAGTAGAGCTATGAAGTAGGCAGAGAAGGGGTTTGGGATTAGATATAAATCTGTGAGTTAACTATGTTCAAATGGAAATGAAAGCTATGTGCATAAATGAGTTTGTATAGAGATTATAGAGTGATAATACAGACTTTATGATGAATCCTCAAGAATGTCAATGTTTAATGATCAAGTACAGGGGGCAGAGTCTGTGGAGAAGACAGATAATGAAAATGAGTAGCAGAAAAGCAGGAGGCTATCAAAGGAGAAGGTATATCTAGATAAAAGGAACACTCAACAGTGTTCAAAGCTGTTGAGAACTGGTGAA
>NW_006342783.1:0-439 GCF_000327345.1 Myotis davidii
TGCACGAATTTCGTGCACTGGGCCTCTAGTTACCTTATAAAATCAGTTCTGTGGAAGCCAAGGCTGGTTGGGCTATGGAAAATAGCTTTTTCCCACCGAAATCTAATGTGAGCCATATGTATAACTAAATCTTCTCGTAGCCACATTAAAAATCTATAAAGTGTAAATTTAAAACATTTTTAAACAGGTGAAATTAGTTTTAGTACAGTTTATTTAACCCAATATATCCAAAGTATTATTTCAACACATAATCAATATAATATTACTGACAAGCTATTTTACATCCTTTTTTTTCATCCTGGGTCTTTCGAAATTGTCATGTTTTTTACACTTCCAGACTAACCACCTTCCCTGGCAAATGATGGGGTTGTGTTCAGTAGCCAGGCTGCACTGCACAGACCTGGAACAACGATGCTATTTGTAGGGGAGAAAAACTTTG
>NW_006342784.1:0-439 GCF_000327345.1 Myotis davidii
GAAAGATGAAGACATTGGGGCCCAGAGATTTGCTTCAGATGGTTAGTTGCAGGCTGGTCCTAGTACTAGGATCTTCTGATAACTGAGCTCCCAACTCCCAACGCTGGTTTCCAAACCTGAAGGCCAGGTGGGGTGGGAGGAAGGGATAAACAATAGCAGGGGCTAAGCTGCTGCCTAGAGCCCCAGGAAGAATTTTGTTTGCTTAGAAAAAAAATCACATTTATTGTTTAGGTCTATGTGTTTTCAAAAGTAGTGGATGGTCGTTGTAATGGATGGTTGTTGTAGAAAATTTGAAAGTGTTGGTAAGTAAAAGGAAGAAATAAAAACTATCTGTAATCCACCTCTCGAAGAAACTGCTGCTAACATTTTCATTTATAATTTTTGTCATGAGGAGTGTATGTTTTTGAGTATATATATATATGTATATATATGTATATAT
>NW_006342785.1:0-439 GCF_000327345.1 Myotis davidii
AAAAAAAAATATAGTACAGCCTTTACCCAGACTTACCTATTGGTAACATCTTACTCTATTTGATTTATTATTGCTTGTTCTATCTATCATCTATCTCTCTATCTAAACAAGCAGAGGAGGAGGAAAAGTAAACTTTGACAAAAACTAAACAGGCTGCAGGTGAGCAATGCAGAAATGCCTCTCCTACTTGTGAAACCAACAATTGCTTCCTGAAAGTCCCCAAAGTTTGAAGCAATACTTAATGTTTGCATTGTGGGAATTTAACAAAAGTTCTCAGTTTTTATATTAATTTGAACAGACTATTTGCAAAATATAGGAAAATAAGCAGAGTAACAATAATTAATCAAGCAGCATTTTTTTCCCCCTCTAAACAAACCCTATGTTTGTTGCTGGAAAAATAAAGGGTCTTTAGAAAACCAAAGACAAGACTTACTATCTC
>NW_006342786.1:0-439 GCF_000327345.1 Myotis davidii
GAAATACCCTCCTCACCAAAAGCTTGAATAGCCTGGTCTGTGTCATGAAGTGCTTTCTTTAAATGTTTCTTTGTAACTCAAAGAAAAATGTTTACACATGTCCTAGTGGTTCCCACGCTTAGATTTCAAAGGAGATGAGAAAATTTCCTAAAAATGTAGAGACTAAAATGAAATTATCAATTTTAAATTTTTTCAAGTAAGAACATTTACAAAATTGAAAACTAATGATCTCGTAAAAGGTAATTTTAACACCCTGAAAGTAAGAGGGTATACTCTCAATAAAGTTTCCTTTCACATTTTCAATTATTTAAATTTGTTGAAGAGTTGTGCTGAAATATTTTTCCCACCTGTGCAAATTTTTCAGAAGCCTGGGGCTGCAGACAAGCTGTTGTTTTAATAACAACATTATGCATTATGATCAGTTGCTGTCACTTCCTCT
>NW_006342787.1:0-439 GCF_000327345.1 Myotis davidii
AAACAATGAAGTATGATACAGATTTAAAAGTCTTATTAAATGTTGTTTTTATTCTTATGTATCCAGTCCTGGTTATTTTCTCAGGTCAAATTTTTTCCCCCATTTCAGCTATAGCATTTCTATCTACAAATCCTGGGAAATCCCCGGATTAGTTGTTGGGATGGAGGGTGTGTTGTGCAAAGAACTTGGACTTTTGATTCAGATTTGTCAGAAATCTCAGCTTCATTATTTACCAGCTTCATGACCTTGGAAAATTTACCCAACATTCTTGTTCCTCAACTTTTTTCAAAACAGGAACACCAATGCCTTTCTTACAGGTTCACTGTGAAAATCTAACAATGTAGCCTATAAGCTCCTTGACCATCCATAGTAGGTACTTAGTAGGAGTACACTGAGGAGGAAAGAGACTTTTAAGGGTTGCACAGACTCAAATCCTAGT
>NW_006342788.1:0-439 GCF_000327345.1 Myotis davidii
TAGTTTTGTTGGAATACAGACACGCATTGATTTTACTGACTGGTACAAAAGTAGCCCTAGTTAGAGTTTAGTTGCAACAGAGCCCACATGGCCTACAAGCTTAAAATATAAACTTTCCCTTTCAGAAAAGTTTTCCATCTCCCATATGAAGTTATTTGGGGCACTGGATCACATGACTGGGCATCAAGGTAAAGCACCTTGGAAGGTGAGCTTAGTGTATTTAACTGAAAGCCGGCCGAGGTAAGATGATTGTTCTCCAAAGCTGTAAATGCATAAAGATTGATCAGGAAGGATTTTCTACGTGGGGCTCACCCAGGGCTTGGCCCGAGGGACCACGTGTAGGAGAGCTTTCCAGGAACAGACTATACCCTGGCGTGAAGATGACCAGTTCAGTCGTAGGTGAGTGACTGGAACATGAAACAGCATCAGGAAAAGAAAG
>NW_006342789.1:0-440 GCF_000327345.1 Myotis davidii
TGTGTGTGTGTGTGTGTGTAAGGGTGGAAAGTGGCCCCGCACCATCTCTGCATACGGGTTTACAGAAACAGCAGGGAGGCCTGCGCAGCCAGCAAGCGCGTCAGGAGCACATCGCTGGCTCGGAGTGATGGCGTGCTATTGCGGATTCTGAGTTCTGTATTTGTAAACTTTCCACTTTCTGTTTTTTGAGAAAGTCACATTTGATCTCTGCCAGCGAAGGTGGGGAGGCAGAGCTGCTTCCCTCTTGACAGCTGAATGCAATCAGGGTGCTTATTTTCTGTTGTGTTTTAGTTAAAAGGTACAAGGGGAGAGAAAAACACACCCAAACAAACCAGAAGACACATTTAGCATCCAGTCTTCAACCCTAAACAGGCTGTGCTGTCAGTGGAGGGAGAAAGCCTGTGGGATACCATGCATTTACCTCCTCCGCCCCCGCCCCC
>NW_006342790.1:0-440 GCF_000327345.1 Myotis davidii
GGCACATGCAAGAATCAACCAATGAGTGCATCAGTTAGTGAAACAGCCAATCAATGTTTCTCCCTCTCAAATCAATAAAATAAAATATACTGTGTGTGAAAAGAATAAGGCACTGAGATCTATGGCCACATTTGATACATTTACACACGGAAACATTGCCCTTTGAAGGCACTCAGGGAGACAAAGGGCACACATGGCTGTGCCACCTCTTCTAGAGAATGGGAACTGGGGCAAAAGGAAATAACTACTGGAATAAATAAAATGAGAGGCCCGTTGAAGGATGTGACTGAGGAAAAACAATAACACATTTGGTTTTAAATGCATGCAGTGCAGTCCTGCCTGCCATTCTCAGTGGTTAGAGCATCGGCCCATTCACCAAAGAGTTGCAGATTTGATTCCCGATCAATGGCATGTACCTGAGTTGCAGGTTCGATCCCTGG
>NW_006342791.1:0-440 GCF_000327345.1 Myotis davidii
TATATCCTATATCATAGTACTAGACTCACTACCACCATTGTGGAGTCTGAAAGAGTTGAAAGGAAGAAAAGATGATCTCGAAGAATAGTTTGTGATACATAATATAATACTGTACTGACTTCTCCCAGGAGATAGGTAGGTCATGGATTTCTTCAGATCAGTAATTGACAGATTCCTGAGAGAATTGTCCCTACTCTTCCATAGTCATGCATCTGGAGGGGTTGCTGCCATTACCACGAATGGCTGTTCCAACTTCTCACAGAGTCTGTAGGAAAAGGACAAGGCTGTTTGAGTAAACTGAACATTGAAGATACAAGTGGTGGTTGAGTTTCCTGTTCTTTTATCATAAAAGGCATATTTAATACTGTTACTTTCCCAATAGACAGCTTATGAAATGATAATAGTAATAGCATTTAATTCAACCTCATAGTCCTCTAAAA
>NW_006342792.1:0-440 GCF_000327345.1 Myotis davidii
TAGGTCAATGCTCAACCACTGAGCCATACCAGACAGGCTATGTCAAAGGTTTTTTAAATTTTATTTCATCTGAAATGAATTCATGATCCACTTACTTTTCATATATTTAAGCATTTTGTTTGTAGGCTTTTTAAAGTACAACACAAGTACAGAAAGTACACAGATTATTAATATGCAGATTAATGAATTTTCAGAGTGAATTCACGTATGCAACCAAACAGCACCCTAAAACCCATTCTCTGTATCCCCTCTTAGTCACTACTGCTCTAAAGAGAACTATTATCATGACTTCTAACACAACAAAATTAGTTTAATTTTAAATGAAAAGTTAATTTTTGGCTTCTTTTTGCCTCTATCTCACTATCTCCCCTGACCCCACCCCCATTTTCAGACTCCTCCAGTCAGATGAGTGTCTCAGCTCCTGTTAGTGGGGCCTTGTC
>NW_006342793.1:0-440 GCF_000327345.1 Myotis davidii
AAATTACACAGATTTAGAATTGACTTCTTTTAAAACCTATTTTCCTCCTCCATGGGTTTATTGGACTTTTGACTTCTGTACATAAGGACTTCTGTTTTACCAACAGAAAATAGATTTCTTTTTTGTAGTCAGGCAATGCAGCTGTTATTTAGCACAGCCCTGGCTATGGCCAATTAGTACATAGGAAAGAGGTTGTAAACAGCTGCATTGCTATCAAACAGATCCTTTTGGGAAACTACAAGTTCCCAATGAAATATGAATCTGGGTCATTTGAGAGTATGCTTGTGCTGTCTGTCAAAGATAAAAGTCACTGCAGGAAAAATCCAAATGACAGAATAATAGAAAAGAACCAACAGTAATCAAAATGGGAGAGGAATCATCAGATCTTGCCTCTAAAAGAGGGCGAACCTTGCATATAAGCATAACCAATGGACACAGAC
>NW_006342794.1:0-440 GCF_000327345.1 Myotis davidii
CAATTTGTTGTTCCACTTATTTTACGTATTCATTGGTTGATTCTTAAATGTGCTTTGACTGGGGATCAAACCCATGAACTTGGCCTGGCCTCTATGCTCTAACCAGCTGAGCTACACAGCCAGGACTTACTGATGTTTGCTAATTGTAGTAGATGTACTGTATACTGTGACTTCACATCTTCTGACAAGAATGTCACACTGAATCCTGTTTCTTTAAACAGTATCCCTCAGTCTTCTTTTGTTAGCCAGTAATGTGCACCTTTAACCTTTTCCTTTCTGCACAACTTGGTTTAGCATGACACCCACTTTCTGTCTCTTGCTGCCAAACCATGAGCCAGCAATGACAACCTGTATTAGGAAGTGGACCCAGTGTTAAGATGTAAGTCCTTTGCATCTCTTCTGTGTCAACTAAGCTGGCATTAATATAATCATTTTCAGCA
>NW_006342795.1:0-440 GCF_000327345.1 Myotis davidii
AAAAAAATTGTGATAAAGAATTTTCTAAAACTGGTGAAAGATATCAAGATTCTCTATCAAAGTAGGATAAATATAAAGGAAATCATACCAGGGTACATTACACTGGTGTACACAACATTATACACTGTACTAGATCAAGGCACAAACTGCTGAAGACCAAAGACAAAGACAAAAGCTAAAAGCAGCCAGAAAAAACATGCAGTTTTCTAGTATGTAACAGATTAGCTACCGTGTATTGAGCACCTACTATGTGGCAAACACTGTGCTATGTGCTTTGCAGACACTATTCCATTTCATTTTCTCCACTGGGAAGGTACAATTATTGTCCTCCATGTAAAAATAAGGAATCGAGACTCAAAGAGGTCAGATAAGCTGCCCAAGCCATACAGCTGCGGGGCACAGGCGCCGGGCCTCCCACCTGCCTGTCTGACGCCCAAGCC
>NW_006342796.1:0-440 GCF_000327345.1 Myotis davidii
AAAAATGGAGTAATGATTCATAGAAATACTAGCTAGGTCAGTGGATTGGAGGCCTTCAAGGGGTCAAAGATAATGAATGGAGCAAATTGGAGATCATGAATGGAATGCTTAAAATCAAGGAAATGAGCGCTAAATTTTGAGGAACTGCAAAGAAATGTGCTAAAGTAGGTAGTTATTAATGGTAGGGGAGAGAGGCATATCACAATATCTAATCTATTCATTTGTTTTCACCACTGCATCCCTGCTATCTGTTACCATGTAAGGAAATGTACAATAATACACCTCAATTGATGTTTTGTTAAATTATACAACATAAATAATAATTTTTATATTTGTTTCCTAGGTCAGGACCAGAGTTATTTCTAAATTACCTATAACAGTATTTTCCTTTTTTAAAAAAAGAGATAAGAGAAACCAAGATGGCGGCACAGGTAAACACA
>NW_006342797.1:0-440 GCF_000327345.1 Myotis davidii
TGCACGAATCTGTGCACTGGGCCTCTAGTTATTCGTATAAAGAGATGCTCAGACTCACAAGCAGAGACATGTAAACAGGACTGAGCAGCCATGCTGCCATGAAACGTGGAGATGGGATTCCTACTTCCACCCCGGCTTCCACAAAGTCTTGAAGATATTGTGTCATATATTTTGTCCCGACTTTCAGTTGTTTCAACCTTCTTCAGTGTTTTTCAATAAATATTTATCATTTTCTCATACATTTCTTGTATGCATTTTAAAATATATTCTTCTATTACTATTCTAAACAGTATTTCTTTATAAGTTGCACAGCCTGTCTCTCTGTTATTGCCATAGAAATGTAGTTGATTTTAAAAATCAATCTCACTGCTCAGTTCCTTTACTTATTCTAATAACTTATCTGTATATTTTATTTATTTATTATTTTAATCCTCACCTGA
>NW_006342798.1:0-440 GCF_000327345.1 Myotis davidii
AAATAATAAAGAAATCAATGAAACCAAAAGCTGCTTCTTTAAAAATGTTCCTAAAAAAGTAGAGAGGATATTACTAGCGATCTTACAGATAAAAATAAAGGTTATAAATAAATACTGTGAACAATGGTATGTTGTAGAATAGATAATCAAAATGTGTTATATTCAAACAATGAAAAACCTTGAAGCCAATACGCTAAATGAATGAAGGCCACATATTATTATTCCATTTATATTAAAAAGGCACAGAAGATAAATCTATAGAGATAAATATATAGGAATGGGATTTAGGGCTCACAGGAGGGTGGTCTGGAAATGGTGAAAACTAAAGAGCTAAAGAGAAAAGGGTTGCTTTTTGAGGTGAAAAAATGTTCTAAACTTGACTTGTGATGTTTGCCTATGTCAGTGAGTATACTGAAAGTCATGTAAATATACACTATAAA
>NW_006342799.1:0-440 GCF_000327345.1 Myotis davidii
AAAAGCAATGAGGTCATTGTCACTGGAACAGAACGCGTGTGGTGAGAGTGGTAGAAAATGAAGTCCTAGTGGTAGTTAGCACCTTAAGGGCCAATGGTAAAGACTGCTTTTTCCTCTGAACAAGGTGAAAAGCTGGTGGAAGGTTTTCCATAGAACATAATCTGGTTTAGAGTTTAAGAAAGGCCACTCTAACTGCTAGGATAAACTATGGAAGACACTGCAATAAACCAAGTGAGAGTTAATGATGGCTTGGTCTAGGGTGGTGAGAACAGCCGAGGTGAAGAAAAATACTCCACTCTAGGTATGTTCTTAAAGCCGAGCCAACACCACTTGCTGGTGGTTGGATACAGGTATGAGAGGGAAAGTGGTGTCAAGGATGGTACTAATGGGTTTAGTAAAATGGGGTACTGGGGTCCAGCCCCAGTGGGTCCATGGGTTCC
>NW_006342800.1:0-440 GCF_000327345.1 Myotis davidii
CCCCCCCCCAACCTTCCAAGAATGTTTTCATCTTTTAAGAAAATAAGAACCTTACCTAAGACGTATTAAGCAACATAATCATAGTACAATAGGGCTCATTTGACTTGTCATGACGTGCTCTACCGAATATACATGTTGGGAGCACTACTGGCTTAATCCAGAGGGTTTACAACACTTGAGGAATTTTTTAAAATGTCATTCATTCTGTTATTTTCATAATGATTGAGTCTTTAGATTTTTGATGCTGTCACTTTTTGTCTTAACACATTCATAAAATTCATGTGCCATACTGCATAATAATATGCAGAGTATATATTAATATGAGCCCAAATTATAGCCTTTTGAATGTTAGCAGTAAAACAATTATTCTCATAACTTTGTGTTCAGGAAGAGAATTACAGTGAGTGTTTACTTGATACTAAACTATGACCTTTCAAAAA
>NW_006342801.1:0-440 GCF_000327345.1 Myotis davidii
AGACAGGTGTGTGTCAACCACCGCCCTGCGCTCGGCCAGCTGCCTACTTCCTTGGCCTGTCCCCTGCACAGCGTGGCTCACGGGCAGACGCATCCAGCCGCTGCTGCTCCGAGCGTCTGGAGGAGACAGTCCCGGGGACTGTGAAGGTAGGCCAGCATTGGGGGGGGGGGGCTTTTAGGGTGTCTGCATGTCAGACTCCCTGTATAACGCCTACTTCCCTCACCAATGGGTACACATGTTTAAGTAAGTTACGGATTGGGTTTCTTATTAGGTTAACGCGTCAAGGAAAATGAAGGTGGTGGTGAGTTAGACTCCAGAAGAGAGGAGTGGGACATGCGTCGGGATCCGGGCACTGCAGGTGTCTGTCCCCGCTCAGAGGGGAAGCAGCAGCAGGTGCCGTCCTCCCGGCCCCGTGGAGCCACCTGGCAGGGCCGCAGAGC
>NW_006342802.1:0-440 GCF_000327345.1 Myotis davidii
GCAATGTGATACCACTTCGAACCTACTAGACAAGCTACAATTAAGACGGAGCAAAACCAACTATTGGCAAATAGGTCAGAACTGGAACTCTCATACATTGCTAATGGGGGTATAAAATGATACAAACTTTCTGGAAATCATTTTGGTAGTTTCTTAAAATATTAAATATGCAAATATACTCTAACCCAGAAATTCCACTCCCAGGTATTTACCCAAGGTAAAATAAAACACACTCCACAGATACACTTGTAAGGAATGTCTATAGCAGCTTTTAACACATAGTCCATAACAGCTTTTAACACAATAGCAAAAACTGGAAACAATCCAAATGTCTATCAAAAGGAGAATGGCTAAACAAATCATGGTATATTCATATAATGGACTGGTGCTTAGAAATTTTAAATAAGCACTGATAGACACAACATGCAAAAACACTGAGT
>NW_006342803.1:0-440 GCF_000327345.1 Myotis davidii
TTCTCATTTGAATGGGTTCTAGGTCCTTTTTGGGAATGGCACAGCCCAAGGGTATGGTCACCAGCAGCAGATCTGTCCAGAAGGTCTCTTTAAATGAGCAGGTTCATTATCCTTGCAAAGCTCTGTTTATTTATTCTGCAATATTGCCCAGAAAATGGTCCTCCCTGACACTGACCACGTCTGGACAGAAGACTCAACCAGTTATTGCATTTCCAAAAATTCCATCAGAGCCACTGGACTTTAAACTCCTGACATTTAGCACCTGGTTCACTCATCTCATTGTCCTTGGAGTCCAGTATAGTGTTGGGTGCACAGCAGCTAGTCCATGAATGAGTGCTAGCGCTGATTGCTAATGAAGTTAGTACCTGTGGTTTCAAATAGGTCTGTCCCATTCCACTCAGGTATCAAGGTAACATTGCTCTAACCTGGAATTGCTCTTT
>NW_006342804.1:0-440 GCF_000327345.1 Myotis davidii
GGGGTAAGAAGTGTGGATGGAGGTGGAAGAGGGAATAACTAGTGATGGAAAAATAAAATAAAATTTAAAAAGTATTAAAATATTAATAAACACATGAAAAGTTCTTAATATTATTAGTCATTTAGGAAATACAAACTAAAACTAAATTGAGTTACTACTTTAAATTCACTAGATTGACTAAAATTAACCAGAATAACTTTCTATCAAGTGCTGTGAAAGATGTAGAGTGACTGGAACTCAAACACATTGATGGTGAAATTATAAAATGTACAACTTGAAAAACAGTTTGGCAGTTTCTAATGAAGTGAAACATATGCATACCATGCAGTCCAGGAATCCAACTTCTAGGTATTTATTCAAATGAAATGAAAACATATATCACACAAAGACCTGTAAGTAAATGTTCATGACAGCTTTATTTGCAGTTAAAAAACAAACAA
>NW_006342805.1:0-440 GCF_000327345.1 Myotis davidii
GCTGTGAGAGATTCCTCAACCAAGTGCTGTTGAACAACAAGTCCATATCTTTAAGTTCTTTTCTTCAAGCTTTCAACCATCAAATAAGTTTGAAATAATTATTACTTTTAAATGCTACCTACTTTACTTTTCTTTCTGTTTACTTTCGAGATTGGGCCTGGGAAGCAATGAATCCAGAGTTGCCTCCTTTAACGAGAACAATCAACACAGGGTATGTGGAAACATACATCAATGAATGTGTGTCTGTTACTGATTGATGTTATTCTTCTATGTATATTTTACATTTTTAAATTTGGAAACAAACTATTAATATTTAATAAGCTATGTTTCCTCAAAAGGCAAATACCACATTCAGTTTCTCATCCCTTGAGAAGTCAAGATTCTGTGTGTAAGTCTATTGAACCAAACACTGAAAGGAGCAAGAGTGGCTGGAGGTGAGT
>NW_006342806.1:0-442 GCF_000327345.1 Myotis davidii
ATTACCAATTTATATCGATGAATATTTTAGTAGATTCCAATCTTATGTCATTTAAAGCGATAAGTCAAATTGTAAGTATATTTATTTAAACATGCATATTTCATAAAGTAAACATGCTATAACAAAGCATACGAGCATTAATTCTATCTAATGAAGGCTAAGCATTGATATTCTTTAGTAAGTACCTTTTTTGTTTCATTGATTGAATGAAATTGAAAGGAATGACACACTAAAAATAAGCGATAGCAATATAGCCACATTCTATAATTTATTTCAAAGGAGAATTATATCTTTTTCAACAGTAATCCTATGCCTTGCACAATGCGAAAAATTTTACCAGGACCAACCAATATTGAAAAGACATCTATAGCTTTTTCAAACCAGGAAGTATTATCATTTTGAGCAGTATCAATCATATTTCTCAAATGATTGATCTCTGCAT
>NW_006342807.1:0-440 GCF_000327345.1 Myotis davidii
CAAAAGCTGAAAGCAAAAGTACAACTAGAAGCTTTCTGATTACAAAGGCCTCAAATAAAAAACTATAGCTTTAACGAACTCATTTTGCCACTGTCCCTGTGTCTTCTTTACAATATGATTTTTTAATAGTTACCCAACAGTTTACTGCCTCTCTGTCAACCACAGCAGGTATAAAAATCACCATATATAAGGTTATATTAAGTCGGCCAACAATTTGGCAAAGAACAGTAAGACCAAGGTAATACAGGGTATTGCACTGACACTTTTTGATAACATGATTTTTGTTTAAGAATTTGTGCTTGCCATACATCAGCTGAAACTGTGACAATTCCAATCCATTATCTAGTTACTCTATATGTTAGGTCTGAAATTAATACAGAACAATTCAACTTAAATGTGGTACTTCGATAGCAATGGATGCTACATTGTTTGATTTAAAA
>NW_006342808.1:0-440 GCF_000327345.1 Myotis davidii
CATATGTAATACCTTAATCAATAAAGAGGAAAAGATCTCCAGAGGACATCAATTGACTGGCCTGCTCTTTGAAACTCTCTTCCTCTGAGGGATCTGGAGACTCCTTCAAGGCTGAGTGCCTGGTGCAGCCTCTGCCTTTAACTCTGAAGGCCTCTCTTACCTCCGCACCACCAAACAGCTCTCTCAGTGCCAAGCTAGTGGTAGTTTCTGGAAAACCAGAAAGCCAGCCAGATACTCCATCACCCAAGTTTATACACCTAAGACTCATGAGCCCGCTGCTCCACGATGGTGATGTGCTTCTGTCCAGCCAGGTTGGGACCTCACTGCCCTTTCCCAGCTACATGACTGAATCAGTCTGTGGCCATATCACTGCGCTCTGTGCCAATTAGGAGTCTTCCTTGTGGCTGTTCTTGTTTCTGCCTGTGCATCCCAGTCAGGGA
>NW_006342809.1:0-440 GCF_000327345.1 Myotis davidii
AAATGTTACATATCTCATCAATTGATTATAAAGATAAAATAAGTTAATTTATGCATAGTGGTTAACAAATCCCTAGAAAAACATAAGTAGACAATCTATATTAGGTATTGTTCATCAAATATCTATTCTGAGATACACCATTTGTATATATTATTTCAACTAATCCTCCCCAAACTCCTCATATCAACTACGTCAGCTAAACGTCACTATGCAGGAGACTGAGAGCAGATGGATGCAAACACAAATTTATTTTTCACTTTTTGTGAAAATATGCACCTCTGCACAGACTACCCCTGACTTATCAATCTTGGGTAGCATTCATATGAGTCTGAAATGTGTGTCTCTCCACTGAAATCCAGATTCTTCTATCCAGCTGCCTACTTGTCATCATTTATCCCTGCCTTTCACACACATGCTTTATGAATGCTTTATATGAAATA
>NW_006342810.1:0-440 GCF_000327345.1 Myotis davidii
GCATGTTAAATGTACATTGAGATGCAGACACAAAAGAGAATCTCACTAAATAATACAGGTTTGCACTGGCCTCTGAGTGCCTCAATTTCCCCTACATATAAAATGGGAGCAGTGGCATATGCCTCATAGGTTGGTGGGGAGATTAAATGAGTCCCCATTCATCGCCCATGAAGCAGCACTGGCACACAGTGAATACAGTGAATGCCGTGAAAGCATCACTGTCATCAACACCCAGTGTCCCTGCTCTCTGCTCTCTCTGAAGGCACACAGCATACTCACTGTGTGATACATAATCAACATACTCGTTTTCCTTCTCCCTCTAGGAGTGAGCTGACTTGCATACTCACTGATTTCCCCCTCTAGTTTTTGGTCTGCTTGGCTGCACACAGTAGGGCCTCAAAAATACCAACTGGCCGAAACCGGTTTGGTTCAGTGGATAG
>NW_006342811.1:0-440 GCF_000327345.1 Myotis davidii
TGGACACAGACAATAGTGTGGCAAAGGCCTGGAAGGGGTGAGTGCTGGGTGGAGGGTACCAATGTGGAAAACAATGGGGGACATCTGTAGTGCTTTCAATGATAAAGACAATTTTTTTAAATGGAAGAATATTGACATTTTGATGTTGAGATGTACAAAAGGGAAGGAATCTTTTTGGATAGTGTGACAATGGGAAAGATTTTTTCCCAAGGGAGAACAAAGTAGAAATCATTAAAACATGACAGCTTGCATGTGATTCTCTACAGATGTGCTACTGGTTTTGGATAGAACAAACCTATTCTATTTTGTTGATTCCATGTCTCAGACCATTTAGTTTGTTATCTCCTACCCCTCTAAATGCCAACAACACTGGTGGTTAGTGGCTGGCCCGTGGGCTGTATAAGGCTCACAAAATCATTTGGTGTGGCCCTGCCAAGGCA
>NW_006342812.1:0-440 GCF_000327345.1 Myotis davidii
ATGTCAAGTTTCTTATTCTCATATTAAATACTAGCCCCACTTTCCCATAATGTAAGAATATCTCTTAACAGATGTTCTGCCAGCCAACTCTCCCGCACAGGTAACAAAAGTTCACCCTATGATTTAATTTTGAACTTTCTTGTCATGGGAAGTAAACATGCTTTTCATCTATTCAGAGGAGGATTTTATAGGTTACAGATGTTTTTAGAAAACTGATCCTAGTTCTACTTTATTTTCCTGGTACAACCTGCCTTCTACTCAATATTCTGCTTTCTTGCATTTTCAAAGTTGGGCAGTGTTGCTTCTCTTTATAAACTTCAAGATGGTAAACAGACCATACCAAGAGCATAAAAGTTGGCAGTCTCACTCTGGGCAGGGCTGCTCTTTTATCTCTATCCCAAGAAGATGGCAAGCAGAGCTAAAGCCATCCCACAGTAGAG
>NW_006342813.1:0-440 GCF_000327345.1 Myotis davidii
CCCGAGGGAGGAGCAGTGTTTTAGCAGGTACAGAGGATGAGTGGCTAAGACAGAGAAGGGCCCTGGGTAAGTACTGTTGACTTTAGTTGACAAGCGCAATATTGTTTCAACTGCCCTGGTATTGAAAGAAAGAACCAGTGCAGTCCTTCCTCTCTCCATGCAAGCAGCTAGTTTCCATGCAACGGGACAGAGACTATTAGTAGGTAGTGCCCATGAATGTTTCCTCAGTTAGAAACACCATTTTAGCTGCGTGCATTGTCTTTAATTTTCAGGTGTATCAAATGAGGAAGAGGCCACATAGCCTCATGGTGAAGAGCCAGGACACTGGAACCAAACTGCCTCGTTTCCAGTCCTGGCTCTTGCTCGCCCTTGCTACCTAGGTGACATTTATCAAATTGGTAAACTGCTCTGTATTTGTTCTCTCCTCTGAACGACAACAA
>NW_006342814.1:0-440 GCF_000327345.1 Myotis davidii
AGACAGTTTGCAGAAAGGCCTGACTATTTTCAAACCAATACGTATGACATTATCAAGTAACAATAAAAATATGAGCTAGGATTGCAAAATGCTATTATTTCTGGTGATGGCAATTGTTAGCTCAGCTGGGCAGTCACTTTATGTCAAAAATGCTGGTACTGAAATATATCACAACAATTATCTCTAGATTTTCAGGCCCTTCTGCTTTCCATTCACTTCTGACAGCTTAAAGGATTTTTTGGTCTTATGTCTTATAATGAAAAGCATTTTTGTGGAATAATTTTTAATAATTAAAAAGACCAAAGAAAACCAGGGTCCCCCAGTATCTCTGATAAACTAGGAAGGAAGAATGGAGAATCGAGGGTTTAAAACAACATTGGCCACCTCTTATGGTTGCCTCAAAGTGAAAATGAGGTCTACTCTGGCTAGTTTACTTTTCA
>NW_006342815.1:0-440 GCF_000327345.1 Myotis davidii
AATGGTTCCCTCTCTATCTATGATCTTTCCAAGTCCTATGATTGATCTTCTCATAGGACATAAGATCCCATATGTTCGTTTTATTCATTTACCTTCTACTTCATTCCAATATTTCAGGTGTCTTGTAGACATAGGCACAGTTCGGCCACATAGGTAATATGAAGTGAAAAAAATCAAGGTGACTACTCTATGTTCCATAAGAGTAATACTCTACCACCATTAAAAATGATGATGCACCCTCTATGTTTTGACACAGAATGCTCTGTAAGTTTCATTGTTAAGGGAACAAGGTGCAGAACAATAGGAGTACTATGATAACTTGGCTTACAGAAGGAGAGGTAAGTACATATACACTATTTTTGAAAGGATATACAATAAATTCTTAACAGTGGTTGCCTCTGAGAAAGAAAACTGGAGACATTTTATACATCTTTTTAGTG
>NW_006342816.1:0-440 GCF_000327345.1 Myotis davidii
ATCCACTGAGCCAAACCGGTTTCGGCGGTCCTCGCTCAATTATTCAAGATGTTTAGGAAGTGGCCGTTCTGGTGAACTGAAATGCCACCCGAGCAAACAGAGTCAATGGAAAGAGACTGTTGCCATCCCTCTATCGTGCAAAGAGTAACGGCCCCCACTCCACAATCTGTGTCCTACTTGCAACCTGCACTTCCCTTGATCATAACAATTACCACGCTTGCTTGTGATTGTTGGTGTCTCTCATCTTCCCAGTCCCACTGGAAGCTCAGTCCCATAGGACAGGGTCTTCTCGCCACATTTTAGCCCCAGAGCATGCATAAAGTCCTCAGCACATATATGTACATGCATGTGCAAGTACATGTCTATATGTGTACATACATGCATATATGCACTATAGTGTATATGCTATATGGTGTAATAATCATCAGTAAATATATATA
>NW_006342817.1:0-440 GCF_000327345.1 Myotis davidii
ATAAAATATATTTTTAAAAAAATAAATAAAAACATATTTAAACAGAGAAAGAAACCATATGTCCAAGTAACTTTGCTTAGTTTGTTATTGACATTATTTATCTTTAAAATGTACTAATTCTTTGTTGAAAATATTGAGGAAAATGTATACTATACTTTTATACATACAAAGTACAAAATAACTTATTGGGGGACACAATTGTTTTTATCCACTTTGAAATTAAAAAAAGTTTGTAATAGTATACCTATGAGGCCTACATCTTATTTTTTAATATAAAATTTTATATAAGAATAGTTTTAGATTTACAGACAAGTTACAGTTAGTACTAAGTTCCCATATGCCCCACACCCAGCTTTTCCTATTAGTAAAATCTTACATTAGTATAGTATATGTGTCACACTAATGAACCAATATTGATACATTATTCTTCATTACGTCGG
>NW_006342818.1:0-440 GCF_000327345.1 Myotis davidii
CTGAATAAAGTTTCCTTCTTCACTGCACCCCCATGGGGATTCCTGCGGGTGTTGAATGGCACCAGTGCCCACCAGTTGGCACTTTATAACCACCTGTTATGAGGACTCCTGTCCAATAGAAGAATTAGTCTGTGTTGACGTCACACGGCTTCCATTCTCAGGGCCACGTGCAGCCGGCATCACAATACCGTGATGAATAACACAGAAGACTCTGAAGTGTCTGTTACTAACTGGCTGCAACACTGAGGGACCTCACGGCACCTCAGCTCTTGTATCTACAGGATGGTTAGCCCCTCAGGAATGTCGTGAGAATGAAATGAAATAACACACAGAATAGGCACCATAAATGACATGAAAAAATGTTGTTTTTCTTGATAACCAGAGGGTTCAGAGATGAGGCAAGACTTGTCTCTGGATACACTTAATACAGAGCCTTCAAA
>NW_006342819.1:0-440 GCF_000327345.1 Myotis davidii
GTTCTGGAATTTCAAGCCACCCTCACTGTTGCTCCTCTCAGGCCCAGGTCATGGTCACAGAGCAGGAGGGATTCCAGCAGCCACTAGGGCTCTTCTGCCCAGGGATTCGCACTAGGGGAAAGGAGCATAGTGGGAACCCTGGGCGCCACGGAACCCAGATGGCCAGAGGTACAGGGGGTGAGGTGGCAGATACTCTGAGAAAGGCTAGGGATGCCATGTGGGGGTATAAACTGCTCCCCCTGGAAAACTGGAAGAGCTCGTCATGGCTGAGAGAGCCGTGAGTGCCATGAGGGCTAGAGAGGTGGTTCTCGGTCACCACTGTTACCAGAGCCAGGATGCAAAACTCAGGACCCTGCTATGGGCCCTTATCCAATCTGGATACAATAAAGAAACAGCAAACAGTAAGCAGCAGCTGGGGAAATGTGTGCAAAGTTTTTTTT
>NW_006342820.1:0-440 GCF_000327345.1 Myotis davidii
TTCTCTACCAAACACCAATTTGGAGTTTTCACCCACTTGAGTGCGTTTGGGAATTTGAATTAGAGCATGAAAAATGCTGGTCTCTACAGGACATGCCAAAGCCCTAAGAGCCACTTCAGGTTTGTTTACGCTTATTCCAGATTGATCGTCAGCCTCACAGCTCAAGTTTTTGCTCTAGTACACACTCTTGACAATGGCTTATTTGGCCATTTTGAAAAATAGTGGTGCCATTTATCTCAAGCTAACAAGTCTGGTCTGAGAAAATCTCTTCCACTGAAGGGATAAGACAACAGAATTTCCGAGGAGGCATTGGATTTCTCCATCTTGATTTGACATAATTTATTTAAACAGGGATATGTTGAACATTTGCCACTGTGTTATCTTAAAAGGAAATATGACAGAGTTATGACCCTCAAAGAATATATAAGGAAGACTTTCTG
>NW_006342821.1:0-440 GCF_000327345.1 Myotis davidii
AGTAAGAAATTGTAGCCAGAACTCTCAGAATGTAATAGTACAACAACAAATATCCCAATTAAAAAAATATCACTATTAAGGATATTTAAGTAGACACTTCAGTAAAAAAGATACATAGTTGGTAAATAAGAATATAGAATAGTTATTGGATAAATGAAAATTAAAGCTACAGTAACACTAAATACTTTTTCAGAATCGCTAAAGGAAATCTTCCTTTATCAAGTGCCAATATGAATGCGGAGCAACTAGAAGTATTATAAGTTGGTGGTTGTCATGAAAGTTTGCGCAGTCACTCTGGAAAATTAAATATATATTTACCTATGACAGAGTAAAGCCATTCCTGGATGTACACCCAAGTGAAATTAGACTGATGTTGACACAAAAACATGTAGTTGGATATTGTAGTGATCTACACTAATAAAAGACAAGCATGCAAATTG
>NW_006342822.1:0-440 GCF_000327345.1 Myotis davidii
ATCTATTGCCAGCAGGATAAATCTAAGCTCCAAAAATGTGCACAGAAGGTTTTGCATGTTCTGATCCTCCCTATTTCTTTAGCTATGCGTTCTCCTGCTCAAACACTCCCTGTCCTCCCACTGCTAGTAGGTTTTACCCTAAAAACACTGAACTATTTTCTGTTCCTTGAACATGGCATGGTTTTTCTTACATTCTCAGTGCCTGGAATATCTTTCTCCCACATATTGTCTGTCTAAATATTCCTAATCAGACTTCAAAACTAGTTCAGATTTCATCACTTCTTTAAAATCTTCCCTGAACCTGCCCCCACCCAGGCAGTTAATCTTGTCTTCTTATTCCCCATATATCAATTTCTTTTAAAAATATTTTAAATTAATTTTTAGAGAGGGAGAGAAAGGGAGACAGAGAGGGAGAGAGGATCATGTTTGTTGTTCCACTT
>NW_006342823.1:0-440 GCF_000327345.1 Myotis davidii
CTTATCAGAGATTGACAATAAGAAGAGAGTCAATCACAGGGATAACATTTTTACTCTAAACAGATTCAAATCTTAAAGGAGGGAGTCTCATTTAAAACATTAATTATATTTTTTGCTTTTTTCTTATGCTTTCCTTTTCTCATCTAAAAACACATGAATAGATATAAATAAGACTGAATTTCAGTAAAAAGCTATTACTGTAGAATGTCAGATGGCCAATATTCAAGTGCTTTTTAGAGACTCGTTAGATAGATTTTGTAGTAACAAGTTCCTTAGGGAAGATCCTCAATGAGAGGGAAGCTGTGTCACTGCACTGAAGTCCTGCGTTGTTTCCATTGCTTCTACATGCAGAACTGCATGCCACCAAATCCCTCTGGGCCTTTGACTCTATTTTTTATCTAGTCTACAATATGGTACATGGAAAACTCATTATTTTTTTT
>NW_006342824.1:0-440 GCF_000327345.1 Myotis davidii
CTCTAGCCACTGAGCCAAACTGGCTAGGGCTTGGGTACTATTCTTGATCTTCAGTAGCTATCTTGTCCAACTCTGCTTACAGTGCAGTTGAGAAAAATGAAATATTAGGAATATAAAAGACAGTGTTAAGGTATAAGCTTTTCTATCCACATACAAGTATTTAAAACCTATTCTTAGAACAAATTTGACAGGAATAAGTGGGTGAAGTTTTTATTCTTAAGGTATTCATTTTAGTACGGTCCATTTATAAATAAATAATTTTATGCTTTAACGAATATTTATGAATATAGTTCACATTCACATGGTGATATACATAGTCTGTCACTGGCATATGATACTAGATGGTTAAAGAATAATGTCTTTTTGCTTATCAAGTAACATTTACAGATTTAACAGATTTGTAATTTTGTTCTGCAGAATGTCTACTAGAGTGCTTTTGG
>NW_006342825.1:0-440 GCF_000327345.1 Myotis davidii
AATTAAGGCTTATTTGAGGAAAGTCTATTCCTTCTCCAGTATCTTGCAAAACCAATAAAACCTACCATTGGTTTGTTAAGCAGCATTCTACTATGGTAGTTACAAATGCCCTCAAGTCTTGGCCAGTTGGCAACAGATTTTATTAGGTTTTTCTTAGTTTCAAAATGCCCTCTCCATGAAATGAGGGAGGAGGGGTTCCACTTACTGTTGACACATACAGTGATCTTTAATGTCTTACTGTGAGCTTCTTGAGAGCGGGGTCCCTGTTTTATTTATCCTGATACTCTCAGTCCCTCTCACAGTGCTGGCTGGCCTCACAGAAGGCTTTCTATGATCACATGCCCGTGGACTGTGCCAAGATACCCCAAAGTTTAATGGGAGTTCTCTAACCTTTTGTTTCTTTTGTCAGTCATGTAAGTCAGGTTTAGAGCATAGATTCA
>NW_006342826.1:0-440 GCF_000327345.1 Myotis davidii
GGTTACTGATAGACTTCAATGCAAATGGGAAACACATAGCTATCGAATTTTACAAAAATTACTTGAGGATGAAAACAGCCAGAGTTGGTAATACTGTCTAGATTGCTGCTATTTTTGTTGTGAATTTGAAGTTGATGGTTTAGCAAATTAGCAGATATGTGAGCATTCCCTTTGGACTGACTAACTGGGTTGCAAGCAACTGACACAATGGATTCAACTAAATATCCTCAAAAAAAGAAAAGCCATGGAAAAATTATCCAAGAAGTTAGCACCCATTCTAACCTATCATGTTTGTAACTTTATGTGAATGGATCCAACATGGTAGAGCCACTCTACGTGCCTGGGTTCAAAGGAGGAAAAGCCATCCGAGAATCTCAAAGTGCTGGAAGTGGCACTACTTGCAGTTTTTCATTCAGGTCTTCCCACAGCTCTACATATTG
>NW_006342827.1:0-440 GCF_000327345.1 Myotis davidii
ATGTTGAACCATCCTTGTGCCCCTGAAATGAACTGGACTTGATTGTGACATATTATTTTTAATGTATTATTGTACTAAGTTTGCTAGTGTTTCATTTAGAAATTTTGTATCTGTATTCATCAGAGATATTGGTTTGTGTCATCCTCTCCAGGTTTTGGTATCAGAGTTATGTTGGCCTCGTAAAATGTTTTAAAAATATTGCCCATTCCTCATTTTTTGGAAGAGTTTGAGAATGATAGGTTTCAAATCTTTTTGAATGTTTAGTGAAGCCTTCTGGTCCTGGTGTTTTACTATTTTTTTTGGAAGGGTTGGGATGGTTATTTCAATTTCCTCACTGTTTACTGGTCTATTTAGATTGTCCATTTCTTCATGATTCAGTCTAAGAAGCTTATATATTCCTACAAACATATCCATTTCTTCTAGGTTATTGAATTTTGTGG
>NW_006342828.1:0-440 GCF_000327345.1 Myotis davidii
TTTTAATTATAGACTTGTAAAAAATAAAATTTAATTTAGTCTAACTACCCCAGTAATTCTTGAATCCTACCTCAACACTTCTGATTTATCCTTATTCCCTTTAAACATGAGCATTTCCACTAAATATTCAATGCTTCCCAAAGTTACCTCATTTCATCTTTGAATAATCATTCTGAAACTTCACTCATTTTTGGAATGAATATCTGTGTTCTCCTAATTTCATCTTTTTACCCCACCTCTCTAATTACATCCCTTGAGTGATTAAAAACAAGATCAATTAACACATCTTCTTGTCAACCTTCAGATATTTAAAATTCCTCTGGATATGCCTTTCAACTGTATTTTCCCCCTGCGGATCCTTTTAGAGGCAGTTTTAATTTGTTGGAGCAAACAGGGTCAGCAATAGATTTTCAAACTCTCCCCCTGAACAATCATGTGAT
>NW_006342829.1:0-440 GCF_000327345.1 Myotis davidii
TTCATCATCATACATAGTTATAAAAACAATTTTTAAATGGTTGTTTTGTTTGAATCTGAATCAAAACAAAACCTAGCATTTGGTTAATGTGTTTCTTTTTCTTTTTTAATGTATAATTTCTCTGTTCTCTATTTTCCCTTGCAAAATATTTGCTGAAGAAATTGAATTGTTTGTCTATTAGAACTTTCCATATTCTGGATCTGGTTGGTTGTATCCTTGTGTTGTCATTTATTATGGGATTTGTGAGTTGGGCACCAAGTGTTAACATCTTTTGTCACTTACTATGTGTCAGACTTTGTGTAAAGTGCTTGATTTGTAAAAAAAAATTAATCCTTCAAAATTTCATAATTTACATGTGGTAAGTACTAACCTGATATATTTTATGTCATTTTTTCAATTATGCAGATTTTAAACAGTATGATATTAAATATGAATAGTCA
>NW_006342830.1:0-440 GCF_000327345.1 Myotis davidii
AATATTTTTTAAAAATGTATATACAGTATATAGGTTTAGCCCAAACAGCCAGCAATCCTTACTCTGTTCGGTTTCATTTCTAATCCTTCTAAGCTACAGCTGACTTAACAGTGTGGTTTCTATAAGGTAAGTAATAAGCGACCTTGTGTCTTGTCCCTGTGTCTAGCATGCCCTTCCCCTAGATGCCTCTGCTCCTTTAGGTCTGGATCCAAAGTCTTCCATTAGGCCCCCTGTGACTGCCTTTTTATAAATTGTCATCTGCTCCACCCCCACCCCAATGCACCTCACCCTGTTCTATTTGTGTTTCTATAGCACTAATGGCCTTTTAATCTGCTTTATAATAAGTCTTTGTCCCTCTATCTCGATAAAATATGAGCTCCTGAAAGCTATTCTCAAAAATATATGTTGCCCTAGCTGGTTTGGCTCCGTAGATAGAGCAT
>NW_006342831.1:0-440 GCF_000327345.1 Myotis davidii
CTGTGTTTTGCTCATTACTTCCATATTTACAGAAAGATGCTTTGCTTTTTCCTCGTCTGTGATACTATTAGCATCAGTCTGACTTACATATTTAAGTGCAAATAAATAAGATGCGTCTGTTTCTGAAAGCCAACAGGAGCACAACCATGGAAAATGACTTTGATGAGGGCTCCTGAATTCTGATTCCAAGATGTTAAGGTAATGTATGAGACTTCAACCCGCATATTAAGACTCGATCCCCATAATTACTACTTTCAAAGGTTAAGTTTTAAAAAAAGTGTTTATTGCCATTAACATTTTTCCCCTCTATCAGCCAGTTGCTCTGTGGTGAGAGAGCAAGGATGACCAGCTCAGGCATTCATTCAGGAGAGAGCAGACGTTGCCTGATAAGCAAAAGGCCTTAGAACGGGTGGGCAAACTTTCTGACTCGAGGGCCACAA
>NW_006342832.1:0-440 GCF_000327345.1 Myotis davidii
TTGCACATTAGCCTTTTATTATATAGGATTATTCCACTGAACACATTTATATTCCAGCTTATTTCGACTCTTAAAATATTTACCATTTAAGAAAAACAAAACAACAAGACAAAACATTGTTTATATTTTGGCTTCTCTCTTTTATGCCATTGCCTTCATTGACCTTCTTGAACTAAAAATCCTACTTGACTTCTCTAGACCCAGCTCAAATGCTTTCTAAAAATAAGCATTTCCTGATGACTCCAGTTTGAAATAATCCCTCTCCTTTCTGGGTTTTTAGTTGTCATGTTCTCTCATGTATTTTAGTTAACTGTATACATTGACTTCTATCTCCTACTTAATGGGAAATGCTTTTAAGCATTGTATCTTTATTTATAGGCTCCAGTTGCATCTAGAATACTGTCTATCACGTGGTTGGCACCCAATTTATTTTAAGAAAA
>NW_006342833.1:0-440 GCF_000327345.1 Myotis davidii
CCCTAGCAAGAGAGTCAGCCTGTTCTTTGAAGCCAGGAATTGACTTCTCTCTAGCTATGAAGTCCTGAATGGCATCTTCCAATAAAAGGTTGTTTCTTCTACATTGAAAATCTGCTGATTAGTGAAGCCACCTTCATGAATTATCTTAGTTTGATTTTCTGGATAACTTTCTGCAGCTTCTACATCGGCACTTGTTGCTTCACCTTACACTTTGATGTTATGGAGATGGCTTCTTAAGTCCTATGAACCAACCTCTGCTAGCTTCAAACTTTCTGCAGCTGCTTCACCTCTCAGCCTTCATTAAATTGAGGAAATAGGGCCTTCCTCTGGATCGAGCTGGCACAAGAGGCCTTGCTCTTGGCCTGTCACAGCTTTTGACATACCTTCCTCACTAAGCATAATATTTCCTAGCTTTTGATTTAAAGTGAGAGACATGCAAC
>NW_006342834.1:0-440 GCF_000327345.1 Myotis davidii
GTGGAACCACCACACCAAACTGAACGAGCCCCATCAGGGTTTACCAGGTGAGAGAGAAAGACACTTCTAACTCACTTAGGCTTCTGCTATTGTCTTTTTATGCAGCCAAATACAACCTTAATGGATGTGATCATTTACAAAGCTATGGGGAAACGTGCTGGTTGAGCTCATGGTGATTGATTGACCCTCCCACTGAGAGCCTGAGGAAATGGATGCTTATAAGGGAATATAATTGACAAAGTTGTCAGATATCTAAGGTATACTTTGTGATGATTTGATATACATATAACATTGCAAAACGATTCCTAACCCTAATCTCTCCCAGTCCTGACTGAGTGGTCCCATGTAGGGGATGAACCTTATCCACCAGCTGGTCCATGCTCTTGGTTGACTCCTAACCTTTTTGATTGTCTAAGACAGTGGTCGGCAAACTGCGGCTC
>NW_006342835.1:0-440 GCF_000327345.1 Myotis davidii
GGGCACAGATAATAGTGCAGTGAAGGCCTGGGGCAGGGACGGAAGGAGGGTGGAGGGGCTTAATGGGGGAATAAAGGGAATAGGTGTAATACTTTTGCAATAAAGATCAAATATACATATATTTATGGCCATGTTTTATGTCAATATTTGCAGGACTTGAGCAACCCTACTCATATTCACTCAAAAGAACTGCTTAGTATCTGAAGAGATCAGAAAAATAAGTGAATTTAAGTTAGAGTCTGAGAAGAAGGAGATGAATAAGAATACAAAAGGACATTCAGAGAGTACAGAAAACTAAGCAAGTAACACCAATGAGCTGCCTAAAGAACAAATGGTCTTCTTATGAAAGAATCAGCATTTGAGCACCAACCACTCCAAATGCATTGATGACCTGTCACTCTTGGCCTGAGAAAACTACACACACACACACACACACACAC
>NW_006342836.1:0-440 GCF_000327345.1 Myotis davidii
ATGGTGAGGATGGAGGAGACAACTGTAGGCACTGAGTAAATCCTGATCTGGCACAAGGGCTCCCATTCTAGAGTAACTTGAACAAAGTTGCAGAGCCAGGCCTGAAGGCGGCTCATGGGCCATTCTGCAGAGGCAGGCTCCTCATCCAGGCAGGAGTGAAGCATCAGGGTGGCCTAGAAACCTGCCGTGGGCCCTATTCATGGGATTGGAAATGAGGGAAAGGCTTGGGTCTCTGGGAGATGCATTGACTGGAGCAAAGTAGGACTTCTGTCCTGGAGGCACAGGGCTGCCAGGAAGGCTACTAAGACAGTTCAGAAATGAGAACTAGTACCTGGGTAGGGAATGGATGAGCTGAGGCTTTTTCTTTTTCTATATGTTTTCATTAACTTTAGAGAGAGGAAGGGGATGGGAGAAAGAGACAGAAACATCGATGAGAGAGA
>NW_006342837.1:0-440 GCF_000327345.1 Myotis davidii
TTTATGTCGTCTTGCTAGATACCTTTTATTTCCTTTTCTTGTTTAATTGCAATAACTAAGAATTCCAGTACAAGGTTGACTAGAAGTGGTGAAAGGGGACTTTTTTCCCCCCTTCCTCATGTTACTGTAAAACATATAGTTCTTTCAATGTAGTATCTCTCTCTCTTTCTTTATATATATGTTATATACATATACAATGTTATATACCATACTATGAACTTAGGGGTGCATATATCTTTTAGGCAGGCGCCGAGCTTCAAATGTCTTGACTAATACATTGACCGGGTAATACTCTGCCCTGAGACACTGAGTAGTCACCGAAGGGCTTTGACCAGGGTAGTAACAATCATATTTCAATTTTAGAAAAATCATCCTCTGGCACCACTTAGTAGCCTTTTGCAATAACAATCTAGAGCAGCGGTTCTCAACCTGTGGATCGC
>NW_006342838.1:0-440 GCF_000327345.1 Myotis davidii
AAAAAAAAATACTGTTTTTGATCAGTGGATGGTTGAATCCTGAAAGTGAAGGGCCCACTGTAGTTGTTTTCAGAGAGTCAAGAGTCATAGCAGATTGTGGATTTTCAACTGTTTGGGGGTTGGCACTACTAATCACCCTGCTTTTTCAAGGACCAAGTGTATGGCACTTCTACCATAACCATTGTTCTCACAAGCCTGGGGGAGCCAGTTCCAGCACCACTGTATAATGGGAGTGTGACTCCTAAGTCTGTACATGTAAAACCTAGGCTATATTTTCTCTTTTTACCACTGGGCTTTGAAACGGGTATAATGAGTGTAACTTGCCAGGTGTGTGATTTACAAGGATTTTGCTTTTTTGATGTTCCATCTCTTCAACTTCACAGCCAAAGATAAGTTTCTTTTTACTTGACAGTCAAAGATTGTATTCAGTTGGAAAGATA
>NW_006342839.1:0-440 GCF_000327345.1 Myotis davidii
TCCTTTGCCAGAGCTGGCACTTTCATACCCTCAGATCCCTTCTTAAATGTCACTTCCTCAATCCTGACTACTCAATCAGTCCTTGCCTCTTTCTACCACATGATCCTATTTTATTGCTCTGATATTTTTCATATTTATCTCCTTATTTCCGTCTTTCCCACTAGAGTGGAAGACAGAGAAATCACATTCATATCTATATTCCCTGCTCCAGGGCAGTGCCTGGCACATAGCAGGTCCTCAAGAAAACACTGGGTGGCTCTGAAGGAATTGCCTTTAGAACTGGGGAATCTAATCCTAGGCTTCCTCCTATTAGGTGGGCGATCAGAGCCTCAGTTTCTTCCTTCTTGAAATGGAGATAGTAAGACTGACTTTGAAGATTTGCATTTAATGGGAAAGAATATGGAAAAGTGCATTGAATATAGAAGACACTAATTAATTAA
>NW_006342840.1:0-440 GCF_000327345.1 Myotis davidii
AACTTATATGCAAATATGCATAGCCCATGGACAAACAATGGTGTGGGGAAGGCCTATGGAGGGGGTCAATGAGGGGAGAAGGGGATATAAAACTAAGAGAGTATAGCCATTTAAAAATAAGAAGAGTTATAATAGCTCTAGAGAACTCAAGGGTATTGTTCATTATTTCATTCAAAATATTTATTGAACACCTACTATATGCCAAGAACTGTTCTAGCACTGAAGACAGGAAAATTTCTTGCACTCATGGAATTCTTAGACTTTTTAGGAGGAACCAATCCCCACCATCACTAAAATAAAGCCATAGACTGGGTAAAGATTTTGCAATGAATATAGTGACCAAAGATAATTTTCAAGAACATATAAAGAAATCAATAAGAGAAGGCAAACTGCTACTTAGAACAATGGATAAAAGACATAAAGAGATGATTCATAAAAAA
>NW_006342841.1:0-440 GCF_000327345.1 Myotis davidii
AAACAGGAGAAAAGGTGGATTTAAGTTAGATCAAGTGAAGTAAAGATCTGAGCAGGATGCAAACAGGAAAAAGAAGCATCTTAAGGGGAAGGGACATACATGGGAATTCTGCTAAGAAAGTGGGCTTGAATGCAAATGACCAACATTATTTGCCTTAGTGGTAGTTTAACTGTAGGCTTTATTAACGATTTGGAGAAACTCCATGTTTCCCCAATATATCCCCCAACTAGAAGGGCCATATATCATCATGGAAACATGGCTGGCTAGAAGTTGGAGGATGCAGTAACTGGGCTACATTATTTGGGGCACATCATGGGTTTCAGTTTTCTTAGTTACAAATAAAAATGTTTTACTGAGGAGTCCTATGGTTCCTGATTCCCCACTTTGTGACTCCATGGGGCTTCAAGTCTCTTTGACAAGAAATGAAAACTGTCAACAAT
>NW_006342842.1:0-440 GCF_000327345.1 Myotis davidii
AATAAACTGGGAAAATATAATATATGAATCGGTCAACTTAAAATAATGAAATGAGTAGCCAGTTCACAAAGAAAAAATGTAAATGTTTAGTTAATATATGAAAAGAAAATTATACTTACAATGAAAGAAATGAAAATTAAAGCAGTATTTTTTTTTTCCTCTTAGATTGGTAGAAATTAAGATTTGGTAAATTTTATTATGAGAGTCTGGAGAAACATGTTCTCATAACACTATTTATTGGCTTATTAACCTATTTTTAGGGGAAAGTTGACAATATATATTATAATTTCAAATGTACATACCTGTTAATCCAGCAAACCTCCTTCCTTAGAATTTATCCTGCAGGAATACATAGCCAAATGAGCAAAAATAGACGTACAGGAAAGTTCATTGATGCGTGCTTGTGAGACTGAAGAACAAAGCCACCAAAATGCCCATTG
>NW_006342843.1:0-440 GCF_000327345.1 Myotis davidii
CATCAACACTAACCTGAGAAGTAGCTGCAGGTGAACTAGTTTTCTTACCACTCACTGCTGCTGTCTCACTGGCTGCGGCTTCTGCCACTTCTGCCTTCTGCACACTTGAATCCTCAGAACCAGGAGGCCCTATGTGCCCCAGACCTTCGCTCCCTGGGGTGGAAGGTGGGTTGGTGGTAGCTTTCCGGGTTTGGCCTTTATACCAACTAGGGTAAAGCAAGGGATCCGCAGTGTCCGTTGCTGTAGGGACTGGAGTTTCAGACTCTGTGGTCAGCAGAAAGCCAGTGGATACAACCTCCCCCTTAATCAGGACAGATACATTCAGAAGTAAAACAAGAAAAAGAAGAAGAGGGGGGAAAAAGGCAGTCGATTTTAGTTCCCTTCAGGTTTGACAATTGTGAGCTCTGTGTGCAGTGCCTGCTTTAGTGCATGCTTTAGTT
>NW_006342844.1:0-440 GCF_000327345.1 Myotis davidii
TCTGGTACCCACATAATATGGTCAGAAATGGCAATCATCCTGGATACCTTATCTAGGAATTGAGGAAGGCTGCTATTTCATATTCTGTTGAAGCATTCATAACTTATTTGTTTAAAGAAACATATTTTCTTAAGAACACTACTGATGATATCCTGTGTGTGATCTGTGGATGAAATGACTTCTTCCATACCCCTGGGAGAGGAGCAGCCTGGAGACTATTGAAAGTTCATGAAGATAAGCTATGCATGGCTGTCTTGTAGGAAAGTGCTCACTGGGAGGAATACCCATGTTGAATCATGCATGAAAAAAAGATGTGGGGAAAAGAAACAATCTCCCAAACATAAACAAGAAGTAAGAAATTATGCCCTAACCAGTTTGGTCTAGTGGATAGAGCGTAGGCCAACTGACAAGGGTTCTGGGTTTGATTCTGGTCAAGAGCA
>NW_006342845.1:0-440 GCF_000327345.1 Myotis davidii
AAAAAAAAGAATCTTGTCGTTTACATAAGCAATTAGCAGCAGCTGGCAGGAGCAGCAGACATATGCGTGCCTCTCTTTCTTCCCATGGGAACCTGGGACTCGGCGGTAGGTCCTAAACCCCACAGAAGGCTCTGAACAATAGAGGGTGTGCTGCTCTGAAATCTTAGGTCCTCAGGACACGGGGACCACAAAATGCAAATAAATTTTAAAAATTATAGATATCTATAATTTTTAAAATTTATTTGCATTTTGTGGTCCCCGTGTCCTGAGGACCTAAGATTTCAGAGCAGCACACCCTCTATTGTTCAGAGCCTTCTGTGGGGTTTAGGACCTACCGCCGAGTCCCAGGTTCCCATGGGAAGAAAGAGAGGCACGCATATGTCTGCTGCTCCTGCCAGCTGCTGCTAATTGCTTATGTAAACGACAAGATTCTTTTTTTT
>NW_006342846.1:0-440 GCF_000327345.1 Myotis davidii
TTTTTTTTTTTTTAGAAATTGACAAGATATCCTAGTATTTTGAGGGAAAAGGCATGGAGTATTAGAAACAATTTAGAAAAAAAACAAAACACAAAGCTGAAGTCAACATAGCATTGGCATAAGGATAGACACATTATCAGTGGAACAGAAGAGAGAATTCAGAAGTAGGTTGTCATATTATTATGGTCAATTGATTTTAAATGCAAGCATCACTGTAATCCAATGAGAAAGGATGCTCTTTTCAAGAAATGGTTCTGGAAGAACTAGCAATCTGTAAGAGGGGAGAAATAACCTTTGATTTCTATTTCCCAGCATAAAAACTAATACAATGTACCTTTTGAGTCACTGCTGCTGCTAACCGGCCCCCAGAACTGTCTCCTGAAATACAGATTCGGGTGGGATCCACTCCATATTTTGTAAGAATTTTATCCTGAAGAAAA
>NW_006342847.1:0-440 GCF_000327345.1 Myotis davidii
TTTGTTTGTTTGTTTGTTTGTTTTTAAAGGGAGATGAGTGCTTCCTGGGAACTTTTCTAACAGGAGGAGAAGGAGCATATCTTTATTCCAGCAATGCACAGTCTTGGCCTGAGGAAGGTGAGCTATGTCTTAGTCTCTCTTTTGCAGGTATTGGCATGGATGTTGTGATCCATAATACATCTGATATTTGAAAAGACTTAATGGTGTAGAAGTGTTTTCTTACAGCTTTTCTCCTTTGACCCATCCATTTTTCAGATGAAGAAACTTGTGCTAGGAAGGGCTGAACCCAGAACTGTACCTGGTCCTCTTGTTGCTAGCTGAGAGTTGCTCTCAGAATGGGCTAGAGTAGCAACATGTTCAGAAATAGAATCTGTAGACCTAAACAAACTCTGGATGAGTTTTCTATGTGTAACAAATTACCACAAATTTAATAGCTTAAA
>NW_006342848.1:0-440 GCF_000327345.1 Myotis davidii
CTAGAAGGAGTTTTTAACAATTAGAAATGGATTTATGAACTGTCTTTATGGTCAACTTAGATAATTCAGACAAAACAATTTCCTTTATGCTTATATATCTGTCTGAATCCCCCAGTTGATTATTCAATCCCTTTTTATTATATTTTGCCCTTATAGACAATGACATAGAAGCTCATCCACATTTTAGCATGAAATTTAAGAAGGAATTTAAATGGTAATATCAAGTATTCCAATGTTACACAATTGAGCCTGCTTTGTGAAATCCTTCTGTATGTCCACTTGAATCTCAATTCAAAGGCAATCTTGTGGAGGTTTCAAAGATCTCACTTTTTAAAAATATGTTTTTATTCATTTTTTTAAGATAAAAAGAGGAAGGGAGAGGAATAGAGAGATAGGAATATTGATGGGAGAGAAACATCATCCATTGGCTGCCTCCTGCA
>NW_006342849.1:0-440 GCF_000327345.1 Myotis davidii
TTTCATTATCTTTGGAGATGCTGGAGCCCCATTACTAGAGGTGTACAAGCAGAGGCTTAATGAATCATATTAAGATTTTGCAAATGGGCTTTCCTCATTAGAGAAGTGATGACGAGTCTGAAGTTTCTTCCAACCCTGGACATACCAAATGACCTCCTGGAACATAGTGGTGACTATTTAGTTTCAATAACATAACAACAGTGTCTGTATCAGTAATTTGGTTATTGTGGTTACCTAGCTATTCCTGACCTTGTTAAAAACACTCAAGTATTTTCTTCAGTTATTCACTGATGTCACTAGGACTTTGACACAAGTAAAGTCACAATATGATACTATTCAACAACTAGCCTGTCTTATTTCTCTATTTCTACCCAAAAGATAAAACGTATTTTTAACAATGGTCTAGGTCACAGTGGTCTGCAAACTCATTAGTCAACAGA
>NW_006342850.1:0-440 GCF_000327345.1 Myotis davidii
GGCTGACCCTCTATCCACTAAGCCAAACCGACTAGGGCTATAGGTACTCTTTAAATGGCCCGATGGATTCTTATGAGAAGGGCTGGTGAAATAGGCACTATATATTTTTCTGTGGAGTTGTAAGTTACTACTTCAAGAGAACCTTTAACCTTGTGAAGGAAACACCTTTCAATTTATTGTCATTGAGTCAGAGAACTGATTCATATCTGTAAACTGGGCAAGGGCTTTTGTTTGCGGCATTTCACTGTATAAATAAAGCCACAGTTTCATTGGGTGCCCAATTATTTCACTTTATGTTCTCATTGCGACAGATTTTTACATGTCAGACCTCCATGTTGCCATTATGGTCTTGTGTTTTGTTTTGGTAATTATTTCCTCTTGGCCCCTGATAATTAATTACTGCCTACTCGCCCATGCTATTCTGGAATCCCTATTATCAC
>NW_006342851.1:0-440 GCF_000327345.1 Myotis davidii
GATCAAACCTGCAACCAGGTATGTGCCCTTGACAAGAAATCAAACCCAGGACACAAACTGATGCTCTAACAACTAAGCCATGCAGGCCAGGGCTATGGTAGAATTTAATAAGCAAAGTTTTTAGAGGTCTAGTCAAACTGCCTCAATCTTAAGACATGAAATTAAGTTCTACAGAGGTAAGGTAACTTTCACAGACACTCAATGACAAATTTGGGTTTTGAATGAGACCTCCTAATTAAAAATTCTTACTACAGAAAGCTATTGAATCTCAGAGGTACATCAACAGATGTATGAGAAAAGATTAACCTACGTATTAAAAAAATTAAAAATGTTAAAGAAAAACAATTCAGCAAAGAAATTTAAAGAAGTCACAATCCACTTGAAGGAAACAAAATGAAACTAACTTACCAAATTTAACTTTTTCTTGACTCCTCATTGTT
>NW_006342852.1:0-440 GCF_000327345.1 Myotis davidii
AGAAGATGATATGACATCCAGGGAGCATTCTAAGAAATGGACTTTAAAAGAAAGATGATATTAAAACAAGAATAGGAAAAGACAAAGGTAGAAGGGCTAAGGGAAATAAATATTGTAGTGATAGAAGGGATATTGACAAAGCCCACATCAATTGGAACTGTAGTGTGGAAGTCAATATTATGACTGAAGAGATAGTCTGTGGTTATGAGGTGGAGGGTTCTGAAAAATCAAGTTATGAGTATCCTGTAGTAATTATAGGGGAGAGCCTGAGGATTTTGTGTAGAAGGTGACATGTGTAAAGCAATGGGTTCGAATTATTCATCTGACAATAGAGTAGGGGGACATTTAAAGGAGAGAGAATTAAGAAAAGCCATGGCTGGTGTGGCTCAGCTGCATCGAAAGGTCTTCGGTTGATTCCCAGTCAGGGCACATGCCCAGGT
>NW_006342853.1:0-440 GCF_000327345.1 Myotis davidii
ATGTGTAGTTTTCTTAGCCACTGTCCTGTGGAGTGAAATTACTTTCATTGAAGATAGAGCTGAAAGAAGAAAGAAGGATGCATTTGACTTGCAAGTGATCTTACCCCTAAATAGAAATTGATAACTTATGAGCAATACAAAAAGAGTTGGGGTTATTTTATTTATTTGCCCCTGACTTGCTGAGCATGACTAAGGCTGATGAAAAAAAATATTTCCAAGACCCAGGGACAATTATGCTCTTTAAAACTAATACCTACTGAGTGATGAAATGTTTATATCTCTTGATTTTAGATAACACTGAAAGCAGAGACCCTCCAGCTACCTCTTAGCCCATGATGTGTTATGTCAAAAAGATTCACTACAGGTTATTTGCACATGTAATTTAAACCATCCTATAAATTAAAAGTGTGCTGTGTATATGTGTGAGCATGTGAAAAAGT
>NW_006342854.1:0-440 GCF_000327345.1 Myotis davidii
CTGCTCTATAGAAGCCTTGCCCCTAACTTCTGTAAGGGAGCGCACCTTACCACTTTGAGTTTGGCACTGCCTGAGTTGAATTCATGTTTCCTCAAATAAACTCTTTAAAATTTAATGTGCCTCAGTTAGCTTTTAACAAAACTACAGGGAAGTCTATTCTCATTCCAAGAGAATAGACTTCAGAACCATTGGGAATCTCAGTTCTGTTGCCATCCAGAATCTGCTTCCTAATATGATTTCTAGGTGGACCCCTGATACTCCTCTTAAATATTATGTTATGTATGACTTTCATTCCACAGGTGCTGACCTTTTGGAACTTTGTTCCCTTGCAGGAGATGACCAACTTCCCTAGCTGAGCTCAAAGATTCCCTCTCTTGGGTATAAATGCAGGAGGTATCATATAGTTCCTCTCCCATTTGCCTGAATATTTTGGAAGCTCT
>NW_006342855.1:0-440 GCF_000327345.1 Myotis davidii
CACTATATTTTCCAAAGCAAAAAGAGTTTAGTGAGAAGAGTGGCGTTATTTTACATTTCTGCAAACCTCTTTAATATCTGGCCTAGTTCTCAAATCTGCTTCTGCATTCAACCTGCTGCACAGAACATGTTCTCTCTGGAAAACCCCACTGTACTTTAATTACAGTGTAAAAGGCAAGAAAAGTCTTAATATGAAATAATTTTGACCCTAGGGACCCCCAACCATGCTTTGAGAACAGCTGATTTAATCAACACTATACAGTACATGGGGGATACGTTTCAAAATCTCCAGTAGATGCCTGAAACCACAGGTAGCAACAACCCTATCTACACTGTGTTTTGTCCCAATACATACATACTAAGATAAAATTCAATTTGCAAATTAGACACAGTAAGGTATTAACAACTAATAAAAAATAGAATAATTATAACAATGTACTG
>NW_006342856.1:0-440 GCF_000327345.1 Myotis davidii
AATGCTCAACCAGAATCAAAGAGTTATCCCAGTAGATGACCAGGAGTCACCTCTTATTTATGAGGGTCCGTTTTTCAAGTTATGAGTCTTTCAGCTTTCTGTTTCTCATCTTCCTCTCCCCTGTAGACATGTTCTCACCTTTTCAGCTTTCTTTATATTCCTAAAAGGGGGGAAAGCAAAAAAGAAAGACCAGTAATTCATTCTGTTCATTATATATCTTTGACTGAGGATTGAAGGTGGGGTTAAGTGGGGTAGTTGAGGAGGTGCTTATAAATCATGATTATATAAAAGAATAAAAATAGAAGCACAAATGTATAGTTTAGAGAAGTTATAGTCAGATGGCATACCTAGATTTTTCATTACTGAATATTTATTGAGCACCAGTGATGTATGAGTCCCTGAGCTAGGCACTGGGTACTAAAGATGAGGGGATGGAGAGA
>NW_006342857.1:0-440 GCF_000327345.1 Myotis davidii
TTTTTTCCAATGGAAAAATCTTAAGTTGCTGGCATTATTCAAAGCAATTCCTAAATACATCACTCCTAAATACTTGCATGTGGTTTCCCAAGAACAAGGACACTCTCCTCCCTAACCTACAATTATACTGTCAACCTCAAGAAATGAGATGTGATTAAACAATGTAACTTAATAAATAGCCCAGATTCAAATTTCACCCAAGTTGTTACAAAAACAGATGCAATGAATGGAATAGACCAATTCCAGCCCAGAATGATAAGAAACTTGCTTTGTAAAGGAGCCTGCGTTCCCTCTTGTAAACAGCTGGTGCTAATCCTTACCCCCCCTATGTTGTTTGGAGGATGAAGTTACAATAAGTGTGATGACCTTCTGCAAAGTCTCTACTGTACAAATACAAAGAAGGCTGAAAGATGAGAAAGCTGCTTCTCAACTAGGGCAAG
>NW_006342858.1:0-440 GCF_000327345.1 Myotis davidii
AATATAAATGGTCAGCAGAGCGCCAGGCAACTGGGTGTCCTAAAAATATGCTGAGAAAGGAATAAAGCGGAATACTCAAGAAAACATGTGTGAGGGTGAGGAAGGGAACAAATTGACATATTTGTGTGTCTGAATTTTATTGCATTAATGTTCTGTGACACAATTAGTTGAGTGTATCTAATTCTCAACCCAGTGTCTTGCCACAATGCAACTTGATTGTAGGCATGGATTTATTTTTATAAATACAATTTGGTTCAGAAAAAAAATTAAAACAACTGCCCACTTTTAGGCAAAACCAACCCTGGTGCTCCTTTCCAGAGGATTATACCAGACACACATATTTAGCCCCACCTTCAATACTCAAATACATCCATAATTTCTATCTTGAGAACAATTTCTTCACCTTTACAATTAAGCAATTGGACTAGGTACAATTTTTT
>NW_006342859.1:0-440 GCF_000327345.1 Myotis davidii
GTAAAATAGTGAGAAATAGTCCCCTAGCCCCCTCTTCCTCGCGGGGGGAAGGGGAAACAAAATTAAACCCCTGGTGAATTTGAAAGGAGAAATTGTTCAGATGGTAACTGTATCTTTGCACGGTTATGAAATGTTTATTCATCTCCCTCAAAAAAGAAGGAGCATGAAAGAAAGAAAAATATGAGAGGAAGTGAGGAAAATAGTTTTAAAAGGGAAAGCTTTGTTACTTCTATATCTCTTCGGTTTCATAAAAGCAGAAAGGAAAGATGTTGCATTCTCACACTTGCCCTCGTGGTGGCAGCAGTGCGCACCAACATGTGCTCTCCTGGCGGTCTAGAAGCGGAAGGGGACCTGGGCCAGTAAAAGGGACTGTGAGGCCTGGCCAGATGCCCTGGGATGTGGTTTATGTAGTTTAAGGGGGGTGAGGGGCCGAGGAGGGG
>NW_006342860.1:0-440 GCF_000327345.1 Myotis davidii
GAAGGTTGAGAACCACTGCCCTAATAGGATCTGTTTCTCACATTAATGATCACTACAAAGGAGAAGCAGAAACATTCCCTTTACTTCAGAGAAGAGATAAAATACTCTCAAACATGCATAACTGCTACACAAATTTGTTCCTAATATACAACTCTGCTTTCAGACTCTTTTAAATCTTCATTAAAGACTTCTTCTTCAATGGTTAAATTTACAAATTTCTTTTAAAACCTAGGTAGTCAGAGTCTGTGAAAGAGCGGAGGCGACATCCTGTCTCCACTTACCAGGGTGAATATCATCCCCATAACAATGGGAATAAAGATGAAATTGAGGGTGGTGACCTGCAGGAGGCAGCAGTCATGGTCGGGGTTGGTGTGAACATCCTGGTACTGAACAGGAGGCTGCAACCCTCCCACACACTTGCTCTTTAATCTGGGGGACTG
>NW_006342861.1:0-441 GCF_000327345.1 Myotis davidii
GAAATTAGGTTACTGAACTTTGAAATATTTTGAAAATGTGTGTATATGTATATTCTTTATGAGGTATGGTCTCTAACTTGTATCATATGCTCAGTGGAGTAGATACCCCACCAGAATGAAAGAGTATATGCTTTTAAATTTGAATTATGATGCAACCTCAAAGGAGAGTGCCAGATCTAAACATTTTATGAGGAAAAGCTTCCCTTGAACTAGAAAATAGCTAGAATTACTCTTATCTGGAGTATTATAAATTTGAAGAATTATTGAGTCTTTTCATTAGACATAAAAGCTTTCATGCTATTTTTCTCAAGTGAAATGCAAGATATTTTGATCCCTAATCAAACTATTATGATGTTAGCTATAAAATGTAGCATGTGAAAAAGTCCACCTTTGATGCAGCACATCTATACTCCCTTATTGTAGGGAATTAATCTTTTTGAA
>NW_006342862.1:0-440 GCF_000327345.1 Myotis davidii
ACAAAATAGATCCAGAGACATGGAAGTATGCAATAAACCAAGGAATTGCACGGAAGTTGGGGGGTAGGAAGAGATAAACCAAAAAACTTGTATGCATAACCCATGAACACAGATAATGGTCCAGTGAAGGCCTGGAGTGGGGGGACCAGTGCGGGGTGGAAGTGGTCAATAGGGGAAAGAGGGAGGCATACATAATACTTTCAGCAATAAAGATATGTTAAAAAAATAAACTGCAGAATTTGAGGAAAATTGATATTAATAGCATCCTCACAAGATGATAAATCATCTGGGTAAAAGGGTTGGAGACCCTGTCTATGCTTCTAGGTGAGAATTTTAGATGTTATTGAAATATGAATTTTAGGGGTAAAAAAGGCAGGTCTAGGGAATTTTTAAAATTAAGGGTGTCTATGGAAGAAACACAGGGCTACAGAGCTACAAAG
>NW_006342863.1:0-440 GCF_000327345.1 Myotis davidii
CTCGTTAGTTGGGACACTCGTAAGTCAAGGCTCACGGTACTAGCATATCAATATGGACATTATGAAATATAAAATGAAGATAATTATAAAAGATGATATTAAAATAACTGTAATAAGGTATGAATATTTCTTTCTGCACTCCAATAATATTTTGCAAACACCCTGGTATTGATTGACATTCCCTTCAAAGACAACTGCTCTAAGGAGTGCTGGGGTACTGAATTACAATGCTCTTGGAGTCTCATACTGTATGAAAACAAAAATTCAGCCCAGATTATAAAGAAAGAAAAACAAAAATAAGTGAACAAGGACAAAGTAGCCTTAGCCGGTTTTTCTCAGTGGATAAATCGTTGGCCTGTGGACCAAAGGGCCCGAGGTTCAATTCTGGTCAAGGGCACGTGTCTTGATTGCAGGCTCCTCCTTGGCCCCAGCCCTGGTCA
>NW_006342864.1:0-440 GCF_000327345.1 Myotis davidii
AGCCGCAGTTTGCCGACCATGGGTCTAGGCCAATTTAAGTGAATTGAAGAAAAGGAAAACAATTCTGACTGTAAGGGGCAGTCATGGGCAATGAGATGTCTAGGATTTGGGCTCTGTGATGCATAGAGGCTCAAACATCTGAAGAGTTGTAATATTATTTTGTTTCATTCTAAATAGTGTGAAATGAGGAGAACCCATTCACATGAGTCTGTACCTTTGTGCTGTCCATCCCTGAAATCAGAACGTGCAGAGAGAATGGGCCCTGGATATTCACCAGCGCTCTCAGCCTTTCAGGCACCTTTCTGCAGAACCCATATGAACCAATTAGCAGTCGGAAGAGACAAGGAGCCAATTACAAAGACATCAACTTAGTTTGCCTCTCCATAGTCTAAGTGGATAACTGTGGGAATAATATCTATAATAATAAAAGTGTAATATGC
>NW_006342865.1:0-441 GCF_000327345.1 Myotis davidii
CCAGGTGGTAGAGGTGAAATTACTTCAGCCACAAGTACAACAGTGACATCAATCGGGTAGTAGGCCTGGGTAGGTTACAAGTATAATGAAGCTCCTTAAAGCCTCACTAGTACCTTGTACCTAAAAATTATGGGGAATCTAGCAGAGGGTATTTTTCATTAAAAGAGGTTTATGTTTTGGTAAATGGGTATCAAAGAGTCTCTTTCAGTACCGCTATTCTGAATGACAAAAATAAAACACTCCTTGCACATTTAAGGCTTTTCTCCAGAATGAACTCTCAGGTGTCTAACTATGCTAGGTTTGCGGCTAAAAGATTTTCCACATTCACTACACTCATAGGGCTTTTCTCTAGTGTGAACTTGGCAGTGTTTAATGAGGTGAGACCTTTGATTGAAAGACTTCCTACAGTCACTACACTCATAGGGTTTTTCTCCAGTGTGA
>NW_006342866.1:0-441 GCF_000327345.1 Myotis davidii
TTTCTTGAACACATATTGTGTGAACTACGTGAGCGTACATAAAGTGTGATACACCAGCTTCTTATTAAAAAAAAAGTAAACCAAATTATAATACATTTAGTCTTGTGTATATAAGGTATGAATAGAAAGAAAACTTACCTACCAACTGTCATCACAAAAACAGTGTTACATGAAAAGCAAGTTATATTCTACAAATTTTAACCTACACCTAAATATAGCAGTTGAGAAAATTCCTTCACCTTACAAAGAATCCTAATTTGTGGCACCTCTTAAAAGCTGTATTATCTATATAACTCTACACATACTTCAGTTTATATTTGCCATGGTATCTACACTATTAAAATTAAAAAATTTTAATTCTCCCCATTTGTGACAGGTTATACCTTCTCAAACTACAAATAATTGAAATATATTTCCATGTAGGACTTTAAGGTTTCATAC
>NW_006342867.1:0-441 GCF_000327345.1 Myotis davidii
TTCATTGAAAAAGAATGACTCCAAGTAAACACAGAAATAAACAGAGTGAATAGTATACTCATCCCTCAAAGGAACTTCTGACTTAAATAATGTTCTGTCCTTTTCTTTGATTTTAAATAGCCCAGTGTCTAAATTTTACAGGACAAGACCTGTGATTCACTAAGGCATTTTGTTTGTTTAGCATGTCACCATTCACTTCCGTTCCCAAGCTGGAGTTCCTGGGGATACCCATTGGCTCATCCTACTTGTCTCATTGATCAGCAACCCCATCAGACTGCAAAGTCTGAGTTCTTCCTACCACACCTTTTGTTAAAACCCTAGATCAGTTTCTCATCTTCTCTAAGCTGAATTTTTGTAAAATGTTCTCTTATTTCAAGGAGCATACCCTTATTTTAGTTTTGTTTGCAGTGATGCTGGCCATATTGTCGTGAATTCTAATGT
>NW_006342868.1:0-441 GCF_000327345.1 Myotis davidii
AATAGTTGGGGACTCTAATACACCACTTTCAACAATGGATAGAACAACCAGATAGAAGGAGGATAAGTAAGGAAACAAAGAACTTGGACAACGCAGGAAACCCTGTAGATCTGGCAGACACATACAGACACACACAGGCACATACAGGCACATACAGACACATACAGACACATACAGACACTAACCAACAGCAGCGGAATGCAGTCTTCGCAAGCACATGTGGGGCCTTCTCCAGGATGCTCAGCATGTTAGACCACAAAACAAGTCTCCATAGATTTTAAAAGATAGAAATCATATAAAGTGTCTTCTCTAGGAATGAAATGGAGTTAGAAATCAATAACAGGAGTAACTGAAAACTCACAAACATGGAAATTAAAACAACATACTTTTAAGTAACCAATGGGTCAGAGAAGAAATCACAAGGGAAATCAGAAAATACTT
>NW_006342869.1:0-441 GCF_000327345.1 Myotis davidii
TGGTTCAGTACTTTCTTATGATCAAAGTAAAAGGCATTTGATTAATCATAAAATTTATATTGTCAACTAGGAGAAAAATTTTAAGAAGCATGTTGGCTCCAGTTATGTCATTTTTTTCTCTACAATTTAAGTTGAAAATAAAGACATTATTATGGTATTCAATACTATTTTTATATAAAATGTTTACTGCTGAATCAAGTGAACAGATAGTAAGGAAATATCATTTTCTGTTTCCATGATATGTAAGGCTGAGGAGAGTGATTAGTAGCAATGATTTACACTATATAATCAAAATAACTCCTACATACAAATAAAATGTAATATAAATACTAAGAAAAGAAATTGGGAATAATTTATTTTATAATTACAAAGTGAAATATAGATAAATACTTTGCTTTACTGGTAAAATTGTATCTTAATCAATAAATATAAAATACATTT
>NW_006342870.1:0-441 GCF_000327345.1 Myotis davidii
AAAAAATGTGGCCCTTGTTTGACCATGGGGAGTCTATCTCAGCAGATAAATTCCTTCTTGGCATTCATATCAAATGAATTGTTCTTCAGGTCCACAGTTGCTACACTAAAATTGCAGAATGCCACCTGGGATTCTATTTCCACAATTATCTCGCAGCATACTTATTCTTAGCACATTAAAATGCTCAGATGGTACCCACAAGGAAAACATTATTTAATCTATCTCATTCCCACATTCTCTCAGAATGTAGTGATAGTGGAGGTTAATTGGGAGTAAATCTGAGCCAAGGAGAGGCATAAAAACGGGCACTTTGTGTTGAGATGACTCAGAATCCCGAAATGAAAGATTTTTAACCATCCTTAGCTTACAGAGGGAATGTGTGGACTAATCTGTCGGGAAAAAAATATATAAAAGACTTTTGAAATGAGCAAAATAAAAAAA
>NW_006342871.1:0-441 GCF_000327345.1 Myotis davidii
CATGTGTTTTCCGATGGTCTTAGGCGACCCCTTCTATATTATAGAAGGTTTTCTCGTCTACAGGATACCAAAGAAAGCCAGTGCAGTCAGGACACAGCAGCGGCAACTTGATCAGAAACCGTGGAGGTACGGGTCTCACCAGTGAACACACAGAATGAGTGAAGGTCTCATTAGTCCTTTTAGAAGCTCAAGTGCTCCCTCCAGCTCTAACCTCACATACACAGCATCAAGCTGGAGCAGTTCTGCAGGCAGACTAGTCTGACCATGTGTCGGGGACTAAGGCCGGTAGACCTCATGAATCTTGGGGTTACTCAGAATACCATATGACCTGCAAGTATGGTCATATGAGGATATTTCTTAGGCAAATACATCTGGTTCTAGTATATTCCCAAATTGAGAGCTGTGAATGAGAACAAAGATAGGTTTCCTGATGTCTCTGGG
>NW_006342872.1:0-441 GCF_000327345.1 Myotis davidii
CTTTCTCTCTCCCTTTCTCTCTGAAATCAATAATTAAAGAAAGCAACAACACCCAAAAAACAAAACTGAGAAGAGAGGTGAAAAACACACCGGTTTTACTTTTCTGTACTTATACCAAAATCTTGAGGAAGTTCCTTTATCTATAGTAGTCTAATTCTCTTATATGGAAAATGGGAGCTAATTATACATTAATGATAACTAGATACTCACCAAATTTATAGGCTATTTATTACTTATTCTAGTCACATGTTTGAGTAAATAAGTACTGCTTAAGGTTGAACATTATTTCTTTCTCTTCTAAGGATTTTGTTGGTATATTGTTTTTGGTAGTGCTAATGAGTACCTAAAACTCATCCCATGTTTAGGAACCCCAATAAAATATCCCTTCAAATTGGAAACATAAATCGTTTTGTACTACCATTCTGCTTAAAAACCCTCCAA
>NW_006342873.1:0-441 GCF_000327345.1 Myotis davidii
AGTGCTCAACCACTGAGCCACACTGGTCAGGCAGTTCTCAGTTCTTATAGCTCACAGCAGTTGGATGTCCCACACACATCAGTGACCAGATGGAGTCATTCAAGTGTCCATTCTAGTGGTTTTGGGTGTTTCAGGCCCTCCTAAGGTTGTTCCAGTTACATCCCTTTACCTCAGTTGTATCACATCACTGTCATGGCTGACAGTGACTGCATATTGGATTGTCAAAGGTGTCTAAAAAGTCCTCTCTACTCTTGCTCTACACAAAGCCTCCATAAGAAACTCCAAAATATGGGACTCAGAGAGCTTCTGAGTTGGTGAATATCTGGAGAATCAGATACAGTGACTAGCTAGGGAGGGCATGGAAGCTATCAGCCCTTCCCCTACACTTTGTCCTATGCATCTCTTCTGTCTGGCTGTTCTTGAGTTATATCCTTTTATAAT
>NW_006342874.1:0-441 GCF_000327345.1 Myotis davidii
TGTTCAGATCTTAAGCTTCTACCAGATGCATAATTCCAAGTATTTTCTCCCATTTGTTAGGTTGCCTTTTCATTTTGGTGATGGTTTCTTTTGCCTTGCAGGAGCATTTTAGTTTGATATCATCCTACTTTATTTTTTGCTTTTGGTGTATGTCATTGCAAAGACCTATGTCAGAGTGTACAGCCTGTGTTTTCTTTCAGGAGTTCTGTATTTTCAGGTCTTGCATTCAAGTCTTTGATCCATTTTGAGTTAATTTCTGTGTAGTATGTAAGATAGTGGTCCAGTTTCATTTTTTTTGCATGCAGCTGTCCAGTTTTCCTTATACTGTCCTTTCCTCACTGTATATTCTTGGCTTTTTTGTTGTAATTAATTGATTATATATGTGTTAGAATTGCTATTATCAAAAACACAAGAAATAAGTGTTGGTGAGGATGTGGAGAA
>NW_006342875.1:0-441 GCF_000327345.1 Myotis davidii
AAAAAATGGCTCAAAGCAGCAAAACAGAAATCATGACAGAAAAGATAAGAGACTTGGAGGATGTGACAGCAGATAACAGACTATTGAGAGAAAGCCAGTAGTCAAACACTATACCTGGCACCTGGGAAAGAAACGATGCATGGATACTCACAAAATGTACCACTCACATACCTGACACAGCAAAATACCCGTGAAAGAATTCTGACTCAAGAACAAAAGAATTAAGAATAGAGACCCCCTGGGGAAGAATGGGAGAGAGAAGAGTAGTAAGAAATAAACTTTGTATTTGCATTTGCTTACTCTCCATATACAGTTCCATTGACTCTACTGAGTATATTTTAAAAATGCTACCAATTCAACTGTAAATGTAATTCTAAGAAACAGTCCATTATAAGGCGTTTCTTAATTTCAGAAGTGTTAAAATGTTAAAAAGTACTTTTA
>NW_006342876.1:0-441 GCF_000327345.1 Myotis davidii
TTGTGAGAAGTGCAGTCTCAAAGACCTAGAGGACAGGAGCCAGCAAGAGCTCCATGGCCTCAGGAAGACAAAGAGCCTGGGGATTACAAAAGTAGGAAGACGTGTCGGCAAATACATTTTCTGCGTTCTCTCTCCACAAGCCAGCTTCTACTTCTCAGGCCCTGCAGGTTCAGTTAAGAGACAGACCCTCCTTTAAGTCTCAATTCCAAATGCCCAGGAGATTGGCCAGTGTAGAGGCTGATATCCAGAATAACCATGTGGCCAGAATAACTAACTGTACACCTAACAGATAGGCTAGCACATGGTATATGTTTAATACCATGAACATAAACCGTCTGAAAAACCAGGGAATCATTCCTGGGAAAATGGGGAGTCGCCATCTCATTGGCTGATCACACATCTCCAAAAGAGTCCACCACAGAATACCATCATTAAAAAAAA
>NW_006342877.1:0-441 GCF_000327345.1 Myotis davidii
TCAAACTTTGACCTCCTGGTTCATAAGTCAATGTTTAACTACTGGGCAACACTGACCTAGGTATTGGTGCTATATTCAGAGATGAAGAACAAGTATAACCAAGTGCCTTTACTTAGGGCATGCATTCTCAACAGAGGTGATAGTGCACTAAGGGAGCAAAAGCTAGTTCTTAAGGAATAATTAAAGAAATGTCTAACTATTTTTTATGGGTAAAGCACAGTGCACATACAGTGCACAAAAGGACATGTAAGTATTATCTGCAGCATTAAAATTCCATGTAGAGTGATTAGAAAACAACAACAATGAATGTTTCTTAAGGCCCCTTGGGGTGGGAAAGGAAGGTTAAGAAATGCTGGCTTGAAAAAAGGTTAAATACAGTGGTAGCCATGGCAACTCTATATTGTTGGGAAGGGGAACATCAGAATGACAAGCTGGTTGAAA
>NW_006342878.1:0-441 GCF_000327345.1 Myotis davidii
AGAGATCGATGGCAAGTACACTTTACCTAGTTTCCTCTGATGGTACCACCTTGCAAACCTCTAGCTCAATATTACAATGAGGAAATTGACATTATTAAAATCAGTGGTTTTGTTTAGATTGTAAAATTTTACTTATACTTGTGTGTTTGTGGGTGGGTGAGAGGGGTGGAGGACACACCTGTGCCTTTAGTAATATGCAATTTTATCCACCACACTGAAGATACAGAAAAATGCCATTACCATCGCCATGAGGATCACTCAAGTTGACCTTTATTAACCACACCCACCTACCTCTCCCACCCCCACCTGCACTAACCCCTGGCAACCACGGGTCTATTCGCCATCTCTTTAATTTTGTGCTTTAAAGAATGTTATATGAATGTAATCCTGCAGTAACTTCAAATTGCCTGAAAGTATAAGGAAGTGTCAGTTGGTATTATT
>NW_006342879.1:0-441 GCF_000327345.1 Myotis davidii
AAGAATTTCAAGACAGTGGCAGCAGAGCATTAAACTGAGGGAGAGTGGGACTACACAGGTCTCACACCCATGGGGCCAGCCCTGCCACGAGGTGACGCACCGGAACTCTAAAGTGTGAGAAGCACCACCCTAGAGGATTCAGAGATGCACCCTTTCACCAGGGGGGTGCTTTTAGTTTTATTTTCTCTTTTTGAATTTTATCTTAGGCACACAACACATTTGCATCACCTTCCTTAATATTTCTATTGGTCTGACCATAAAATAACATTCCCCCCAAAAAAACTGCAGGGAAAATTGATACTCTTGGATGATGCACTGACCACTTCAGGAAGTACATGCATCCCAGCTCAAAGGCCTGGGGGGAGTCCATCCTTAGGTGCAAGCTGCACAGGCCTTTATTAATAAACCAGAGGCCTGGTGCACAGATTCCTGCACCAGTGG
>NW_006342880.1:0-441 GCF_000327345.1 Myotis davidii
GCGACCCACAGGTTGAGAACCGCTGGGATAGGGGATCCAGAGCACAGATGGAGGGATTGGCCTTGTAAGAGAAGAAAAGACGCTCCTTCCTCTCAAATTGAGGGACAAGTTTAGGATGGGAGCCCGTACGGATACATATGCGGGAAGGCAGCCAGTGTGGGGGAGTTAGTCCATGGCTGAAAGCCTCATAGTCCTGGTTCTGTGACCTTCTGAACCTACTTAGATCACAGAGGACTTTAATGGTTAAGGAAGTAGACCTTCAATAGCAGTTACATCACTACAAGGACGTCCTGATCCAACCTCAAGGTCATAAACCCTATTGTTGATATGAACTTTAGAATAGGATGGTACTGTGTTTGGATCAATTAGCGACACTGGTATACTCTGACTGGTTAAGTCTAAGTTTAATTATTCAGAGGTTTGTGTGTGTGAGTGTGTGTG
>NW_006342881.1:0-441 GCF_000327345.1 Myotis davidii
TTTCTTTATACTAATAACATTTGCTTTTAATCTTATGCCATAACATAAATTTGAATCAAATACATTATAAACTTTTGTTCTTTTCCTTTATCTGCATTAGCATATTGGTATTTAGTAAAAACAAATCCTCGATGTACCCCTACTTTCCCCCATGTATTATGAGCATTATCATCCTCACCTATAGCTTCAACTATTATCACTTTCTGAAAATTTCCTTCTCTTTTATGAGATACTTTGTTCTGAGGTCCAGCCCATTTACCCCATGGCCTAGTGGATTCTTCATATGTAGCTATCCAAAATCAAACTGTCATCTACCTTTCTCTTCTTTGTTCTCACCTCATTAACCCTATTTTCAACATATTTATATAGTCTAATGTTTTTATGCCAAAGTGCATGCCTTCAATCACTATTATGTGTCCAAGTTCCCTTCCATTCTAAATA
>NW_006342882.1:0-441 GCF_000327345.1 Myotis davidii
AGTATAAGAAAATGGCTACCGACACGCACGATTGTATTATTGTAAGCCAAAAGGTGAGGATGATTAGTGGATTTTCCCTGACAAGAGGGGTCTGTAATTATCAAGCTACGGCGGTTGAGAATTCATCTTCTGCAAGCGTTGAGTCACTGCTAACATGGGTGTCCCCCTCGTGAATAAACGGTTGTTAAGGCTTAAGTTAAAGGACAAGAAGCGCAAAGAACAAGGACGGGTGTAAATAGATTAGGCTGCCATAAATCGACCATACCCCAGGTAACAATTAATGGTTTGTGTTCTTCAATAACAAAATCAACTAACCCACAAACAGGGTCGTAAAACAGAATTCCACTCAAGAACGACAAATTCGATTCTTGCAACACCGGCATCCAATTGAAATGTGGACGTTGGTTCATAACACAGTTGAAATACATATATATATATATA
>NW_006342883.1:0-441 GCF_000327345.1 Myotis davidii
AAAAAAATATATATTAAAATTAAGTAAATAAATAAAACAGGAAGAAATGGTGGTTTTGTATAATTAGTTAATATTCTCTATAGTCCATTGCAAAAATATATGCTTTTTGGACTAGCATTAAAAAAGGAATTGAAGATTCATTCAGGTTAATTAGGTCAGATGGCTACTACTGATGCCAATTATATCTCACCTTCACTTACGTTAGGGATTTAGATAGAAAAAGAAAAATATCCACAGTTAGGAAGTTTTAGTTTATGACAACAAAACAACTAAATTGCTAGTATTCTCAATAAAAAATAATACAAATTCATAATAAAAATTAATTCAATTAATAAAAAATTAATCCATTTTAACTTAAATACATATTGTGCATTTTGTATACCTTTGATGTAACTGATATATTTGCTTAAGACAAACATGACAGAAAATCTTACTCTGATT
>NW_006342884.1:0-441 GCF_000327345.1 Myotis davidii
CATTCTTGAAAGGTCTTTTTATTTCTTTTGATTATATTGTATCTTACCATTTTCATCTCAGACCCATTAGGGGCAGTAGAATACAACAGACAAGACTGACTTATAAATACACAATACTTTTTCATAAAACCATTTAGTCCAACATGATTTGACTGAAAGATGAATGTTTCAGAAATATGTTTCAATAGGAATCAATAAATGTGTCAAATATAATAACTGTAGGAAAGAGGGTAGCACTTATCAAAAGGAACACTTATAAAACAGGAGATAAAGACTTTACATTGGCTTATTACTAATGTGAGATCACCTGTTTTTAATATTAATAGTGTCAAATTTTATTTTGTTCATTGCTCCCTCTACTGAGTTCCATAGAGTTCCCACTCTCAGTTTGGTGTGATAGTATTAATTGACCTGAGGCCCGGTGCACAAAATTAGTGCATG
>NW_006342885.1:0-441 GCF_000327345.1 Myotis davidii
TAGAGCAGCAAGAAGTAACAGGTAACAAAGCCATTTGTATACAGTGCAAAGCAGTTTGGATTTTATCCAGTGGATAGCCATTCAAGGGTTCAAGTACCAGGGTGGCTATCATTAAATGTACACCTAAAAAGATAACTGGTGGGCCTTACGAACACTAGGTCAAAATGGTGAGGTATTGGAGTGGGGAGGTAAGTTAGGGCCAGACAGTTATGATAATTAAGAGACGTGTTAATTTTATTATATCTACAGCTGATGTCTTGGTATCAATATTTTCCCCTGCCACCAGCCCCCCTCCACATACACAAAGAAATCTACTCATCTAGAAATTTTCTCTATCTCACTAAACATTAACTCTATTGTTCTTGCTCAGGTCAAAAATATTGGAGTCATATTTTTGTTTTCGTATCTTTTTTTAAAAATATATTTGCATTTATTTCAGAG
>NW_006342886.1:0-441 GCF_000327345.1 Myotis davidii
GCCCCACTCCCAGACACCCTGCCCAGTTCCCTATAAACAGGATCAACAATCTGTAAATATTTTCCATCTATTTCTCCCCACCCCCAAAAAATGCCATATTTTGTTTGTCTCATGAAAAGGAGGTCATATTATATGCATTTCCCTTGCCTTATTTATTTCTTACTTAATAAAACATCCTAAAACTCCCTTCAAGTTGACGCAACAGGATGCTGTGAGATCTCGGCCAGCCGGAGTCCAGACCTGCAGAGGACAGACAACGAGGTGCCCACATGGTGAGAAGCAGGCCATGGGGCACCCACAATAAGGACTGGCAGGGGCATCCAAACTCACCAGCCCACACCCTCCACATCCAGAGTCCGTGTAAGATTACTTCCAACCAATTCCTTGTTAACTATCGGTGGAGGGTATATTCCTTTTAGTGGTTGCATTTGGATAAGAAAC
>NW_006342887.1:0-441 GCF_000327345.1 Myotis davidii
CCTCCGTCCGCCTGAGGTTTGGGGACACGTGTCCGGGGGAAGGAATAGAATGGTGGGGACCAGCTAGAATGATAAAAAATAGTCATCGTGCGTGTTTGGCAGGGGTTGCACGCAGGACCTGGGGGCTTCCCTCCTTGGAAATGTGGCCCATCTCCCCCCGCCCCCCAATCTGGGAGCTGCCTGTGATGACGGAAAGATTAAATGAGCTCACGGCAAGAGGACCCATGCCTGGGACGCTAACCAGAGTCGCAGGGACCAGCTCTTTGCACCGGGTCACGGTGAGTTTTTTTTCCACCGTGTTTTATCCACGACAGTCAAAGGCGGGACGTCCGTGGTTCCTATGGAATCCATTGGGGACGGATGGGGGAGGCGGGAGAAAGCAGACCCGGGGAGACCCCTGGGATTGGGTGAAAAGTAAAATGACAGACACCTGCTTCCTTT
>NW_006342888.1:0-441 GCF_000327345.1 Myotis davidii
AGTTTGTATGGTAAGAGCTTGGTGTTCATTGTTTTATTAACATCTTATTTAGTGACCCCATATGAAACTTGCAACTGGGTCTTTGTAGCACCCTCTCTATTTCCATGGAAGTATCTAGAACATTCAAGTTATTTTCTAAGAGCCATTAAGCTTTCAGGAGAAAAAATTCCTTATCATATGAGATGTCAGATTCCTGAAGCTTATCTTTTATTCCTGAGCTGCAGGATTGGGTAAAGATGAGAGATGTTTGTAGCATACATTACTTGTTTTGGTAATTAAAAAAACACACACAAACTTTTACATTTTGATGTGGTTATTGTTACTTGATTGATCAATTCAGCCAGTATCATGTCTTGCTTTGCTCTGGGAGTCTCTGGTAAATATCATAAATTGCCCTGGAGTTGAAAGTAGATCTTTGGGAACCAGAATGGTCTAGGACAG
>NW_006342889.1:0-441 GCF_000327345.1 Myotis davidii
GTGGCTCAGTGGTTGAGCATCGATCTAGGAACCCAGAGGTCACCAGGGACTAAGTGTCTTAAAAAGCAGACAGTTATTCTCACAGCTCTGGAAGCTGGGAAGTCCAAGATTAAGGAGCCAGTAGATACAGTTTCTGGGGAAAACCTTGTCCTCAATGTTAGACTTCTACTTTCTGGAAGTGTCTTGACATGATGGAGAGAGAATTTGTTCTGGTTTCTTCTTTGTCTAAGGACACTAACCTTATCATGAGGGCCCACCCTCATGATGTTATCCTAAAAGTTCAAGCTCCAAAGTCTATCACAAGGGGACTTAGGGCTTCAACACGGATTTTGGAGGGGAAAGATGGGGGAGACACAAACATTCAGTCATAGCATCCACCCAGTCTTAACACTTTACAATTCCCAGTTATCATTTGGATGCCAAACTGGCAGTACTTAGAAA
>NW_006342890.1:0-441 GCF_000327345.1 Myotis davidii
TCTATGGAAATGTGCCTTCTGCTGTTTCCAGCTTCCTTATTCTATGGAAATGTACCTTTTGCAGCTCTGTAGCTTTGGGCTTTTTCCAGGGAACCCTTCATTTTTTAAAATTTCATAAACACCGATTTCAACCCAAAACTCCCATTTTACAACCAAAAGCTCCTTTCAGTACGATGGTTATACCAAATTAACATATTAGGGAATATTAACATATTAAGGATATACAGGAATTTTGTGTATTTTGCAACTTTTTATATCTAAAATTACTTCAAAGTAAAATGTTAAAAAGTAACATAAGTGCTAACGTAAAAAAAAGTGACAAAATAAACATATATATTTCCTTCAACCTTTTCACCTTATGCGATGTCTATTGCTTACAAAAGTTGGGTGTTTTTTTTCTTTTCAGAAAACTACTAACTAAGCTCAAAAAGTTTGTTTTTT
>NW_006342891.1:0-441 GCF_000327345.1 Myotis davidii
CAGTTTGCCAACCACGGGTCTAGGGAATGGATGGAAAGGGAATACAGAAATATACTGGCCCTGCTATTAAGGAGCTGATAAGTTACTGTGTGTGTGATATAGACATGAGCAGTGTGAAGTGATAAGTCTGCAGATAGGGAAGTGCAAAGTATTAAGGAAGCAGAAGGAAGAAACAGGGAATCAAACCTCCTGGAGGTATAGATTGAGGGAAGACATACTATCCCATTTAGCATATATCTTTGAATAAGCTAAATATCTTGGACATGTGTTCAAAGATTCTAAACATTCTATATACAATTTCAAATTTCAGGCCCATATTTGAACATTAGTCAAGTTACAATTTAGGGTGGGAATGCAGTATGCAACTAAAACCTTTCACATGTAATTTCTGGATACACCTGTTTAAACACTGTTGTTGGGCTATAGCATCTCCACAACATT
>NW_006342892.1:0-441 GCF_000327345.1 Myotis davidii
GCCCCGATCAGCCCCAATTGGCCCCGATTGCCATCCAGGTCAAAGAACCGCACCGGGCCTCTAGTATGTATATAAAATATCACCTTAATTAGGAAATAAATTAAGACTTCTAGCTCAACATGACAGAGTAATATCACTCAAATATCTCCCTCCTTCATCCCAAATTTTCACAAAAATGAGGAACATAAAGACAAAAGAATTACATCCATAAAAGTGCTAGATTCTAGCAAAGAGTTCCACGCATGGATTAGAAATTCTAAGAAAGGTGTCATTTGATAGATGATTGGATAAAGAAAATGTGCTACATATACGAGTATACGGTGGAATAACACTCAGGCATAAGAAACGATGAAATGCTGCCATTTGCGACAACATAGATGGGTCTTGAGGATATCATGCTAAGCAAAGTAAGTCAGACAGGAAAAGTTAAGAACCATATGA
>NW_006342893.1:0-441 GCF_000327345.1 Myotis davidii
GTTTTTTTGTCTTGTGCAATTTTCTATAAAAAGTATATCTTCAATGGCACATTTATCTTCTGTGCAAATTTCATTCAGTTTCAGTTTAGATAATATATCTTCAAAGCATCTGACAGATAAATAGTTAAACAAACTATGGTACATGCGCATCACAGACTACCCCTCTGAATAAAAGGGACTGAACTATCCATACATGCAACAACCTGCGTGACTCTCTAAGGAACTAAACTGTATTAAAAAAGCCAACTTTAAAAGATGGCAAACTGTAGGATTCCATTTAAACCTTTTGAAATTACAACATTTTAGAAATGGAGAAGAATTAGTGCTTGCCAGTTACTAGGCTTGGAAGTGGAATGAAGGGATGAGGTGAGGGAACACTGGCAGGAGGAAGATGGGTGTGTTATAGAAAGGCATCAGGAAAGGTCTTGTTGTGATGTCATT
>NW_006342894.1:0-441 GCF_000327345.1 Myotis davidii
CCCTCCACCTGAGTCATGGCTCCTGAGTCCCCACACAGAGTGGCAGTGAGCTCAGCTGGACCCCATGGACCGGGGCACAGCATGGGCCTCTGAGCTACCCAACGGTGCTGCACAGAAGCCGTGAGGACATTGCGCTCTCTTCCAACCTGCCTCGCAGACTGGATCCTGTGCAAACTGACAGGGAGCCCAAATGGCCCCTGTTGTCCTGGCGGCTGTGGCCTAGCTCACCCAAGAAGAAGCCACATGGGTTTGGGGCTGGCTCCTTGTGGGCACTCAGCACCTGAGTGCAGGGGCTTCCCCTGCATGAGAGCCCTGGCGTTCCAGGGGAGGGCAAACTTGGTGGACACTCCACATTCTCACTACACTTCCATCCCCGTCACTCCCGCCCCCAGGTAGCTGATGAGAGGTCCCCTGCCATGTTCCGCACTGCACCCTGGTGGT
>NW_006342895.1:0-441 GCF_000327345.1 Myotis davidii
TATAGATAAATAGAAATCAATGTAGTGAGCGTTTAAGAAAATTAATTTCGGGACTGAGAATTTGAATTCAAATGTTTAATCCTTTTGGAGAGGGCAAAACCAAAGGGATCAACTTGCAGACCTCACTTTCCCCATGTGGCCACACCAACATGCTCTCGTGTTTTGGAGGCGAAGGTCCCTTTAAAGTTGGGAGGGACTGACAGGTGAGCAGTACATGTGTTTGTGTTTCAGAAGGTATTCAGCATAAATATGTACCAGTAGTGAGGTAGACAGTTTGGTGCTTGCCATTGTGGCCGGAAGGCAGCGGGCTGCCAGCCGGTTCAGGTGGGGTGGGTAGGAGAAGGCTTTGTGGGGGCATGCACTGTAATACCTAAAAGGTTTGCTCCCTCGATTCCCCACATTGAGGCAAAGAGGAACTTCTCAAGAATGTGTGCGAAGGAG
>NW_006342896.1:0-441 GCF_000327345.1 Myotis davidii
TAGTGTGGGTCCTGGAGACTGTGGCTTAACATATTATAGCCTTGTTCCGCATCCATAAAACGGATGAAAAATACCAACTTCAAATGGATATGGTCTGGGATAGTGAGAAATACGCACATAGTAGTCCTCACCAAACGCTAATTCTTTTTCTGCTCTCTGATCAGAAACAATAAAATGAGTGTGAGGAGAGGATGGGCACTGCTGCAAGAAAGGCAAGATCTTCAGTTTCCTATTATCATTTCCTTAATCCTTGAGTTATGTTCCTTGCTCGCTGTTGATCTTGAATATACCTATTAAACTTGGCCCTGTATGAGGGAAATATGAGAAGAAGCCAACTTTGAACCTCCAGAATGTTCTCTGAGGTGTCTTGACTAGCAGTAAGTGACTAATGGCAACACAAAACTCGAAGAAGAGCCTCATGATTGACCATACTCTAGCTTA
>NW_006342897.1:0-441 GCF_000327345.1 Myotis davidii
AAAGTCTACAGAATATTCAAGATGATTTTAACAATGCCATTTTAGTGAATACATCAAAGCTAAATCCCCAACCAGCTGGCACCAAGGAGATATTTACATTTTCACCGAAGCTTTTCATAAATGGACCTGACCATCAACCTGATGGAGAGACACAAGAAAGCCACAGAATTTATGTGGCAATACGAACAATAGATAAGAACTCCTTAAAATCTGCAGTATCTAATATTGCTCAGGCATCATTGTTTATTCTTCCAAATTCTGCTCCTGTACTTGCCAGAGATGCTCTTATATTGAAAGGAGTTTTAATAGCAATGGGTTTGATAGGAATCATTTGCCTCACTATAGTTGTAACACATTGTATTTTAAACAAGGAAAGGAGAGCAGACAGAGAAGAGAATGGAATAGAATTACTATGAACAAAATTACCTTGGTTCTTAAATG
>NW_006342898.1:0-441 GCF_000327345.1 Myotis davidii
GACTAACTGAAACTTGAAGCAAATATAATCAGTCAGGAGGGTGTACAGGAGGAGTTAGGGTTTATGGAAGTTCTCGCCGCTACCTTAATCTGGAGAACCCTGCCCGGGAGGAGCCTACAGGAAGAACGCTATGTTTATAGTAAACCTCTACGGTTCTAACCTCTCCTTCCTTAACTCCCTTTCCCCTTTCATAAATGCCCCTGCATCCTGGCACGCAGGCCAGAGTGTGCACATGGCTTGCCATGTCTGCATGCACCGGGTTACAACCCTCGCTTTCTCCTGAATAAATCCTTCTTGGTGACAAAACATCTAGCTCATATTATTTTTCAGTTGACACCAGATATAGCTGATAGTGGAGAGCAAGTGCTGAAACAGAGGAGATAAGTGAATGTCAGTATAATAATGAATATTGAGATCTTCAGCCTTTTTTCCCTCCACTGC
>NW_006342899.1:0-441 GCF_000327345.1 Myotis davidii
GGATGTTCTCTTCCACATATATGCATTCTGCAGGCACTCTGAGGGGACCACGGAAGCTCTCTCTGTGTCAATGGCACAGATACAAGTGTGCAAGCATAAACATGTGAGATATCTTAAAGGCCTCCATTTGAAACTGACACAATGACAATATTACTCCTGCCTTCATGTCATGGTCCAAAGCAAGTTATATGAACTGGCCCCAAGTAAATGGTGTAGGATATTCTATCCACAATGAGGTCACAAGAAGAGTGTGAATAGAGCGCTAGCCTGGTTGCTCATTTGGGCAGAGAGTTGTACCATACACCAAAATGTTGCGGGTTCAATTCCAGGTCAGGGTACATACAGAGATTGTGGGTTTGATCCCTGTTCAGAACACATATGGGAAGCAACTGATCAATGCGTCTCTCAATGTTTCTCTTTCTCTCTCCCTTCCTCTCTCTG
>NW_006342900.1:0-441 GCF_000327345.1 Myotis davidii
TATAAGGCTTAAGATAACAATGTTATCCTTGAATTATATTACTTTTATAACTAGATTTTACCACAGATAATTTTAGGAATTCTGATATTATTATAACTGTAGCCTTGCCTAAAAACCATCGGGTGTTGTGAAAAAAAGCATGTTGTGTTTATCTGCAATTTTTAGAAAGTTAAGGGGTATTTTCTTCCAATAGCATTCTTTTATCTTTTTCAATTGATATCACTAAAAGTTGCTATTTTTAATCTTCTATTCACCACTAATATTTAAGAAAACCATGCTAGGTCCAGTTGTTTCATGCTACTTTATTTAGAGGGTTCCATTTTCACTTCTCAATAGGCTTTATATATTTCTTATGCTTCTTCACTCATTGATTCATCTGGTTCTGAAAGGTTACTCAGTGTCATCTTTATCAGCCAACCATCTTCATAACAAGATTTGTTG
>NW_006342901.1:0-440 GCF_000327345.1 Myotis davidii
TTCCTGATTTAAAATAGATTGCAATAATTAGCATTCTTTTTGTCTACTTGTTCACAGGAAGATATAAAAAAGTTTATTTACTGGGTCAAAGAATATGTGTATAATCAACTTTTTTTATATTGCCAAATTAATTTCAAAATTGTTTGTAGCTACAAAAAGTCTCATTTTCTCATTCTATCACCAAATAAAACTATCATCAGATGTCAATTTGAGTCACTATGATGAATATAATATGATATATAAATACTCGACCTTATATTTTTCCCATTTCTGGTAAAAATAATTCTGTTCAGATACTTTGACATTTTTCCATTCTTTCATCTCTCCTTTCTTATTGATTTGCTGGAATATTCCTCTAATTTATTTGCCCTATTTGTACACTGTCTAAAAGATATTTTCCTACACCGATGTAATAAACTTAATCTCTCTCTTTTCTCTCT